>NC_039367.1:128157390-128462182 GCF_003573695.1 Papaver somniferum | reverse complement strand
TACTTAGGAATCCAAAAAGAGTCCACAACTTTACCAAGAATCTCAATTGGCCAGTTGCCAAAAGGAACAACTCTATGAGTTACACAATTAGATTCATTTGATTATTTTTCATGATTGATTGATCATTGATAGACGCATTTATGTGTCTAATATAGCTCATTTGTATATATTGTTAGTACTCGATATTGTACTTATTCGGTTATTTTATGTATTTGTAAGTGTTTTTGGAAGAATAAAGCTTTTGCCGCGAAATTGGCTAAAAAATGGTTTTTGCGCCCGTGGGAGAAAATTACTATACGGACTCTCATTTTGGATAAGGGGTAACCTAATTACTAAGGGGTGACCCATTTCCAGGCATCTGCTAAAGGGAGACCGGAACTGGATAGGGGGAGGTCATCTTCAAAGTTTCAAAACTGGATTTTGGCGGGAAAAAAGGCAGCAGCGTCAACAGTTTTGGATCAAGGATTTGAGCGACCTAGCAGGCGATTCAATGGGAAAATTTGGTACCCACGGACTCTACAAGACATAAGGGACCTGTTAGAAGCGATTAGACCCATCTAATTGGGCTGGATAAGTCACAAAATCCACACAAAGTCAAGACAGTGCACACGGTCCCTGTTTAGGGTTTTGAATTGGTTTGAAAGATTTGGGAGAGATTCTTGCGTGTGATATACTTCAAAACAGTTGAGTTCAAGTCAGAGAAGATTTTGGGAGCAATAGAATAGCTCACAGACGCATACAAAGATCGACAGATGGAATTATTGTTCAAACTGCACGTGAAGAATAAGAGATTTATTCTCGAATTTGATCGAGTTTCTAGGGAATCTGAAGGCTATATAAGTGTTGGTTTACATCAAAGAAAGGTTAGAAACCTTTAGGAGAGAGTTTAGAGTCGATGAGAGCCTAGGAGAAGCAATTATAGAGGAGACAACGCTGCTGCTGCCATTAAAGCTTCTGAAGAACACGAAGAACAGACTCGCAGAGTCAGTCGTTCTTCAGCAGACTTATTTTCAGACCACTGTTGTTGTTTCACAGCAGTAGATAGTTATCGTTTACAGCAGTCTTAAATTACCATACCCCTTTGTAACAGTGGCGCTGTAACACCATTACAGCGTTGCAAATTTCTGTTTCATCTTATATTCATCAATAAAAACACCTATTTTAGCCATGAATTCATCTTGTGAGTGTGTCTTTAGGATGAGGAGCTAAACCCATTAGTCGAGACGACGGAGGAAGCCATTGGTCCATATTGATTGGTATAATTCTAATTTTATTATTTATTTGCAATATTATTATTTGATTATTTGCATGGAATTGAATTTAAAATATTAGTTTTTATTGAATAGTTGTGAATTATTTTGATGAAGCATGCTGGGTTTTAAAAACTTTTGATGTTTTATACTTTGTGATTACAATTATTACTTCAAAAATATATTTGAGGCAAATATTAGAATTATTTTTAAAGATAGAATTGCATGAATATTATTTAGAATTTACTATTTAATTGGTTAATGGTGGAATCCTAGTCTTGGTATTTTCTCTAAAGGTTTGAACTATTTTATTTATTTGCCTGTTTAATTTAAATCTAGAAAAATTGTTTTCTTCACAAGTCTGAAAAGACCCTGTTTTTACCACTACTACAATTACTATTTGAAAAACCATCAAATTATTGGCGCCGCCGACGCGGACCTGTGTTTAGTTAGCATTTTTTTTTTTAGATTTTTATTATTTTTGTTCTTCTTTACGTTTTTGGTTTTTTTTGTTTCCTTGCAGATTTTTGAAGATTGGAGCGAAAGACAATTTTGCCAAAGCTTGTGGTGATTTACTTAAAGTTTGGGAGCGAAAAGCAAAGCTAAAGGAGCGAAAGAAGAAGAATTTTATTTATTTATTTTGATAAAAAGAGAGACATTTTTTTTTTGTATTTTTTTTTATGGACTTTGGACATTAATTTTGGGACATTTTTATTTTTATTTTTAAACCCTACGGAAGGGTACCCTTAAATATAAATTGTTTGCAGGGAAGGACGTGATTACAATATCCTCGGCCCCTCGGGTTCGCACACGGCATAGGAGTCGTGGCCCGAGTCGACTTCAGCGGTTCTTCGCCCGTCTGGTACGGGAGGTAAAATTCTAAACACCCGCGAATCTCCTGCAAGCGGGTTACTGGACTCCTTAAGGTGAATATATGCTGAGGACTTGAATATGGACTGTTTTTAAATTCCTAGTAAAGGGCAAGGACTGGACCATATAAGATAAGGGTTCGGATTTCATCACCGCTCCCTTCTTGCCCGCCTTAGGAAAACGAAACCTAAAGCGAACCTAAGCCTAAAATTTGGACTAGAAAGAGACCTATAGGGTATCGAGCTTAACAGGACAATCATTCGAAAAATATTGGTTACTCTTTTAAGCACACCTCGAAGTTCTTGACGGTTTCTGCGAGTTGAATGCGTGACTGCGCCGCATTGGATCGGTGAGGTTTTGGGTATCAAAGCTCCACTGAGCTTCCCTCGCCTCGATTCAACTTGCTTAAACTCGGATTGATTCCAGAGGGGTTTGCTCAAATTGTAACGAATTCCCTTTCGAAGGATTAGAAGCTGGTCTAGAAACAATCTAAGTGGAGCCATCATGCTTGTTGTTTGCTAGAAATCTTTAGGTTTGCTGTGGTAAAGTCGAGTCAGCCTGCTGTGTGATTGCTAGAACCTTCCTGTTAGGATTTTTTATTTCTTTTTGAATTTTTTTAGTGTATGCCCGATTTTGTTAGGGCTTGGAAAAGAGATACTCTAGGTCGATTGATTAGCGAAAAACCTAGTAGTTCTTCTGATTTAAGCAGGGAGCTCGAAGATTCTTCTTTGAGAGCCCTGTTTTTGGAAACTTCAGTTTTGAGAATCTGTCTTTGTGAGGAAAGTACCCCTAGTCTGTTGTGCCAGCGATGGCAACTTTGAAAGATTACATGTTCCCAACTAGGACCAACCGAGCTTCATGCATTAAATTGCCAGCCACTACGGCTAATTTTGAGATAAAACCTAGTATTCTTCAATGATCCCTATATTCTTAGGAAAAGATGATGAGAACCCTTATTTTCATATTAGGGACTTTGAGGAAATCTGTGGGACAATTAGAATAAAAGACCTTACTGATGAAGTCTTGAAACTTAAGATGTTTCCCTTTTCCTTGAGAGATAAAGCCAAGACCTGGCTTAACAACCTACCGTCTGAATCCATAGAAACATGGCAGGAACTTATCGCTGCCTTCTATATGAAATTCTACCCTAAGCATAAAACTGCAGCTGTTAGGCAGAAAATTAGTGCTAGTGTGCAACAAGAGGGAGAGTCTCTTTATAGGTTTTTAGAGCGATTCAATGATCTCCTATCTCAGTGTCCTCACCATGGATTTGATAATATGAAACTTGTACAGATTATTTATGATGGTTTAGACTATTCGACCAAAGCCATGGTTGAGTCTATGTGCGCTGGTGAGTTCACTAGTAAAAATGCTGATGATGCTTTTACCTTCTTAGGAGCTATCGCTGAAAAATCCCAACAGTGGGAATCTTGTGTTGAACCCCCTAAAAGACTCTTGGTCAATAGAAGTAGCACCAATATGGTAGATACGAGTTTTGCGTCAGATGCTAAGTTTGCTGCTTTGTCCAGAAGGTTAGAAGCTTTAGAAATGGGTCAGTCTAAAAATAGGTCCCTTGTTGAACCTAATAGAGCCTCTCAAGTCTCTAGTTGTGGAATAGAGCCCGATAATTCATTTTGGGAAGGTCAAGTTAGTGAAGAACAAGCCCATGCTGTCTATAACAACTCTAGGTTTGAGAACCGTCAGAAGTTTGACCCATACTCAGAAACCTACAACCCTGGTTGGAGAAACCATCCTAATTTCTCTTGGTCTAAGGGCCAGTCAAGGCCAGTCTAGCAATTCTCAGCCTCCCCCAGGTTTTGGTTTTAAGAACTCTTCAGGTCAAACCCAGTTTCAGAACACTTCCGAGAAAAAGATCTCTACCTTAGAGGATACTCTCACTATGTTAGCAAATAACCATGAAATGCTAACAAAGAACCACATGAGCTTTCAACAAGAAACTAGGCAAGAATTGAAGAATAATTCCCAGAGTCTTGCCAATTAGAACTTCAAGTAGGACAAATAGCTAAGTTATAAGTGAGAGAGAGATGGAAGGTTCCCTAGTCATACTGATCCTAACCCTAGAGGAGAGAAATCGTACAATCATGTGAATGCTGTCACAACCCTAAGAAGTGGAAAGAAAGTTGACAACAAGGTCGCCATGCCTGATAGTGAACATGCTGTAGTTCACCCTGCTGAGCCAGAAAATGAGGAGACTGATAGAGTCTCCAAAGAGACCAATGAGGGTCCTGTTGAGCCCACTTTGTTCCCAGAGCCCCGTTTCCCCAGCTGCTAGTTCCGACTAAGAGGGAGTCCAACTTTAATGATATATTGGAGGTTTTTAAGCAGGTTAATATCAACCTTCCATTATTAGATGCAATTAGGCAGATTCCCTCTTATGCCAAGTTCCTTAAGGACTTGTGTACGCGAAAGCGTAAGCTCAGTGTCCAGAAGAAAGCCTTCATAGCTAGTCATGTGAGTTCTATTATTCAGAATACCACTACTCCTAAGTATAAAGACCCAGGGTCCCCTACCATTTCTTGTACAATAGGTAAGTACCGTGTTGAGAAAGCGTTGCTTGACTTAGGAGCCAGTGTGAACTTACTGCCATACCATGTGTACCTTAAGCTAGGACTTGGTGAGATGAAACCTACCCAGATAACACTCCAGTTAGCTGATAGGTCCGTTAAAATCCCTCGTGGTGTGATCGAGGATGTTCTTATTGAGGTCGACAAGTTTATTTATCCAGTGGATTTCGTGGTCCTAGATACCCAACCTGTCCCCGACCCAGAGAACCAAATACCTGTGATTTTAGGTCGCCCATTCTTAGCTACGTCTAATGCGATCATAAACTGTCGAAATGGTATTATGAATCTATCTTTTGGTAATATGACTATTGAGCTGAATATTTTTAATGTAAACAAGCTACATTCTGAGCTAGATAGCACATGTATTGAAGAGGTGAACATGATAGGAACCTTAGTTCAGGAGTCATTACCAAACATCGTACCGGAAAATACATTGGAGAGTTGTTTATCCCATTTTAGCCTGGATTTCGACGATGATAGTAACATTGAACAAGTAAATGCTCTGTTGGATTCTGTTCCTATGTTAGATATTGATATATGGAAAGATAGGTTCGAACCATTACTAGCTTCTGAGTCTATCTTAATACCTTATTTAAAAGAGCCTCCTGAGTTGGAGTCTAATTATACATTTTTAGGCCCACCCGAGTCTTTCCCTGTGATTATAGCCTCCGATTTGGATAGTGATCAGGAAAGTAGTCCAGAGACCGTGCTTCAAGAAAATAAGGAAGCCTTAGAGTGGACCATAGAAGATATGAAGCAAGCTGAGGATGAACCACCTGATTATGACTTAGAGAAAGCAATTGACCTTTTTCAAGAACCCGATGGTCTAGAAATTAGGAACATTGTGACTAGTCATTGTAGAGGCACCCAAAATTCTAAGTTTGGGGGTAGAGATTGTCAATTATCCCCAATAGAAGTCCCTAACTTGGGACTCAAGCCTAGTGCATCTGAGGTATCGCTTGAGTGTATTCAGACTCCACAACCTGATCCGCCTGATAATGTCCAGGAGAAAATCCAAATGTTAGAGACCCGTTTTTCGGATGAATCTGTTTGCCGAGACACTCATATGAAGCCCAAGTGGGCACCTCAGATAAATCCAGTTGTCTTGCGAGAAACTTTAGATCAGGTTGTGCTCTATCTGCTCATTTTTCTGATCTTGAGCATTTGTCTCCTATTTGTGGCAGTTCTATTTGGTCTTATGGACCCACAATTATTTCGACTATTGGTATACGACTTTGGAAGGTGAAAATTCTTTTTGAGGTATTTGATGTCTAGCTAATGACTATAAATTTAGCATTTACTGGGAGGCTCCCGCGTTCATGTGATACGGTAATATCCTTCCTTATTTCTTTTCCCTCCAGTGGTAATAGTTTCTCCTTGTTCATGCTTTTATTTTCATCCTTAGAACATTGAGGACAATGTAAGATTTAAGTTTGGGGGGGGGAAGAAACACTTTTTGTTAGCTTTTAGTTGCAATAAATAAACTCCAGAGCCTAGAAATTTATGCCTATTGAGGATTGCACTAACTAATCTAAGTGGATGGAAGCATTTTGATTGTAGGAGTTTGAGGAACCAATCTGATTAGATGGAAACATCTAAAGAGTCTATTCATAAAAGCACAGAGCTCAGATGTTAGAAATAACATGATAGTTTCACCATATCTCGTTGAGTCCTTTTCACTTCTATTTTTATTTTATTTTGTTTTTAAACTATGTTTCTCTAAGTGATAGGTGGGGCCCACGATTCAAGTTGTTACCAATGCTAGGGTGAATTAGAGTGATTGAGATACCATGAAAAAATGAAAAAAAAAAAAAAAGTTGAAAAAAAAAAAAAAGATGAAAAAAAAAAAAAAAAAAAAAAAAGAAAGAAAGAAATTGAGACCAGACCATTTGACCAAAAGGAATAAATTCAATAAAGTCGACCACTGGTACCCTTGTATATGCCAGTTGTGTTGACCTAGAGTTAGGTTATCGACCACTGGTACCCTTGTATATGCCAGTGTTTGATATTAGTCAGACTAGTATCTCAATCCATTAGGATAGGTTCATTTTGGCGGAGGCCTTCAGACAGATATGGGAAACGTTCACTTAGTAAACATCAAAACCATCTATGTTTTTCTATATCCATCTCTTAATCTTCCATGTGATTAGTTTGACTCCGAATATGATGTCCATAGTGCAACTATCTGAGTAGAGCTCTGTCACTTTATATGAATTTTAGTATGCTTGAGTGCAAACTCGTGTACACAATTGGAATTTCGCATCAGGGTACTTCTTCCTGTAGTCAATAAGTATGCCAACCAAGGAGATTCTTTAGTGCCTTCCAAGGTTCTGCGTAGATAGCTAAGGTCTGGAGTACAGGTTTTGTGGGTATATCTCTGGTAAGCCCTCCCGAGACTATAACTCGGCCACTAGGGCCACCTAGGGGTTTAAAGGCTTATTGCATACGCTAAATGCAATCGACGATGCCTGCGACAGTGAGTTAGGATTTTATTTTGTAGTTTTGATTTGCTCGGGACTAGCAAATAATAAGTTTGGGGGTATTTGATAGACGCATTTATGTGTCTAATATAGCTCATTGTATATATTGTTAGTACTCGATATTGTACTTATTGGTTATTTTATGTATTTGTAGGTGTTTTTGGAAGAATAAAGCTTTTGCCGCGAAATTGGCTAAAAAATGGTTTTTGCGCCCGTGGGAGAAAATTACTATACGGACTCTCATTTTGGATAAGGGGTAACCTAATTACTAAGGGGTGACCCATTTCCAGGCATCTGCTAAAGGGAGACCGGAACTGGATAGGGGGAGGTCATCTTCAAAGTTTCAAAACTGGATTTTGGCGGGAAAAAAGGCAGCAGCGTCAACAGTTTTGGATCAAGGATTTGAGCGACCTAGCAGGCGATTCAATGGGCAAATTTGGTACCCACGGACTCTACAAGACATAAGGGACCTGTTAGAAGCGATTAGACCCATCTAATTGGGCTGGATAAGTCAGAAAATCCACACAAAGTCAAGACAGTGCACACGGTCCCTGTTTAGGGTTTTGAATTGGTTTGAAAGATTTGGGAGAGATTCTGCGTGGGATATACTTCAAAACAGTTGAGTTCAAGTCAGAGAAGATTTTGGGAGCAATAGAATAGCTCACAGACGCATACAAAGATCGACAGATGGAATTATTGTTCAAACTGCACGTGAAGAATAAGAGATTTATTCTCGAATTTGATCGAGTTTCTAGGGAATCTGAAGGCTATATAAGTGTTGGTTTACATCAAAGAAAGGTTAGAAACCTTTAGGAGAGAGTTTAGAGTCGATGAGAGCCTAGGAGAAGCAATTATAGAGGAGACAACGCTGCTGCTGCTGCTGCCATTAAAGCTTCTGAAGAACACGAAGAACAGACTCGCAGAGTCAGTCGTTCTTCAGCAGACTTATTTTCATACCATGTTGTTGTTTCACAGCAGTAGATAGTTATCGTTTACAGCAGTCTTAAATTACCATACCCCTTTGTAACAGTGGCGCTGTAACACCATTACAGCGTTGCAAATTTCTGTTTCATCTTATATTCATCAATAAAAACACCTATTTTAGCCATGAATTCATCTTGTGAGTGTGTCTTTGGGATGAGGAGCTAAACCCATTAGCCGAGACGACGGAGGAAGCCATTGGTCCATATTGATTGGTATAATTCTAATTTTATATTTATTTGCAATTATTATTTGATTATTTGCATGGAATTGAATTTAAAATATTAGTTTTATTGAATAGTTGTGAATATTTTGATGAAGCATGCTGGGTTTTAAAAACTTTTGATGTTTTATACTTTGTGATTACAATTATTACTTCAAAAATATATTTGAGGCAATATTAGAATTATTTTTAAAGATAGAATTGCATGAATATTATTTAGAATTTACTATTTAATTGGTTAATGGTGGAATCCTAGTCTTGGTATTTTCTCTAAAGGTTTGAACTATTTTATTTATTTGCCTGTTTAATTTAAATCTAGAAAAATTGTTTTCTTCACAAGTCTGAAAAGACCCTGTTTTTACCACTACTACAATTACTATTTGAAAAACCATCAATCATCAAATTTGATCTAGAAGTGTTAGATGAATGTGGTTAAGAAAAAAGTGTTCATATGGCTAACTTCGGTTAATTATTGTTGAGCCAACTCATTATACACGTTTAGGTACGGTTACCCATATCTAAATGAAAGTGTATTTAATTTGTGTGTAACAAGCAAAGACCATCTAACGGTGGAGAGATATTGCTTTGGTCTTAAGCAAACTTAACATGAATCTTTAATCAGGTTACATCTAACGGTGAATATCGAATGCTTTGTTACTAAATTATCTTAGATTTCATTCAAAGCAAACCCTGATTTGAAATACTATAAAAGGGAGAACTCTAACAACTGGAAAACCTAATCCCGACATTTTCCTGTGTCCTAGTTTCGACTAGAGTTGATTCTCCTTTAACCTAGGTTTTTTCAAAACCATTATAGGTTAACGACTTGAAGACTTCATTTGGGATTCGTGAAGCCAGGCCCAACTATTTTCTATGTAGTTGGGTGTTCTGATCTTAGTTGTTCTATCGTATTGAGTACTATCTTCTTTAAGATTTGCTCGAGATTTATCTCTGATAGGTAAGATATAAAAAGTAATCACAAAGCTCTTCGTCTCATTTTTTGTGATTCCACAATAACTTCTTATAC
This sequence comes from Papaver somniferum, assembly GCF_003573695.1. Taxonomy (NCBI): domain Eukaryota; kingdom Viridiplantae; phylum Streptophyta; class Magnoliopsida; order Ranunculales; family Papaveraceae; genus Papaver; species Papaver somniferum. Next base: position 128,452,766 of record NC_039367.1, on the reverse strand, counting down.
TACCATATAGTTAAGTTATTATGAGGTGATTGATATTTCTAGGTTGTACTTCGGGAATATAAGACTGGATTATCAATTGGTTCCTGTTCACCTTGATTTATCAAAAGACAGAATAAAAACTTCATAGGTGCTTCTGTGGGAGACAGATTTATCTATCAGAATAGACTTTTCAGTGGGAGACAGATTTGTTTATAAGTCTTCGACTTTGGTCTAGCAACTCTTAGTTGTGGGTGAGATCAGCTAAGGGAATCAAGTGCGTAGAGTCCTGTTGGGATTCAGAGGCGTAAGGAACACGACTGTACCTTAATCGGTGCGAGTCTTGGTTACATCTCAACTATATTCCAGTCCGAAGTTAACTTGTAGTAGGCTAGTGTCTGTAGCGGCTTAATAAAGTGCGGTGTTAAAAACTGGACGAGGTCCGGGGTTTTTTGCATTTTCGGTTTCCTCGTTAACAAAACTTCTGGTGTCTGTGTTATTTAGTTTCCGCAATATATTTGTTTATATAATTGAAGTATCACAAGTTGTGCGCAGTTTTAGATCACTGCTCGGTCGAACTCGCAAGCTTTGCTATCTCATGCTTGTTTGTCAAGTTTAGGTGATCAAAACTATAAGTCTTGATTTCTAGTCTACTTATAGGTATGTCTCGGATTATGATAGAATACATAGTTGAGCTTTAGACTTCACGGCGTTCATCGATTGAAGACAAAGATCTACTGAGGAGATCTTGGAAGAACTTCATCAGCAAAAGGTATGTGGAGACTAAAAGTTATCTATCACTCAGAAGTCTATTATATTATATTTCCTAATGAGACTAAGTCGTATAGATATATAGACTTTTATATTATACACTTTTGATATTTCGAGCGGAGTTTATCTCGCTTATATATTTCTCGAAATACGAGTTGAAATCTTTTTGCTTTAGTTATGTTCATCATTATTCTTGACGATTTTAGTTGGAAACAATTTATTTGTTGGAAACTAAATAATAAGTCAAAAGATGATCATTTGAAAATTGCCTTGAAACATCTACATGATTTGTGTGTCACAGTCATTTGATGTCGACTCGGAAAGTTCGTATTGATCATTCGATCACTTGAAAATTATTTAAAATCTAATGGTATGTGTAAGACAGCCATTGTCGTCTTCTAAGGATGTTTCAATGATTGAAATGGGAATTTATAACAATTAACCTTTGTATCGGTACAACACAGTATGCATGCCAGCACGTAAACTGTTTTGGAATGATTCAGGTCCAAAAACCAAGTTTGCATACCATTATGCAAACGGTTTTAACTGTTAAAGTCCGGGAACCAAGTTTGAATACCAGTATGCGAACGGTTCTACCTGAGTTAAGGTCCGGGAGAGTAGTATGCGTACCTATTTGCAAACTGCTGGACAAGACCAAAGTCCGGAAACTTTAGTTTGCGTACCCGTTTGCAAACTTAGTGGTTAAATTTCTAAAATCGGTTAAGTATGTTTTCATACTCATGAACAAATACATTAATAAATTAAGGAATGCAATCTTTGCAAAACCGCGGCTTAATGTTCATGAATTGATTTCGGTATAAGTACTTTGTACGATTACGAATCAATCCGATTTTGTTTCAATTGGTTCTTATATACTTCTGTGAGATATATACAATTGAACAACTCTATGAGTAACACAATTAGATTCATTTAATTATCTTTCATGATTGATTGATCATCATATTTGATCTAGAAGTGTTAGATGAATGTGGTTAAGACAAAAGTGTTCATATGGCTAACTTCGGTTAACTATTATTGAGTCAACTCAATATACACGTCTAGGTATGGTTACCCATATCTAAATGAATGTATATTTTATTTGTGTGTAACAAGCTAAGACCATCTAACGGTGGAGAGATATTGCTTTGGTTTTAAGCAAACTTAGCTTGAATCTTAAATCGGGTTTTCATCTAACGGTGAATATTGAATGCTTTGTTACCAAGCTATCTTAGATTTGATTGAAAGCAAACCCCGATTTGAGAGACTATATAACGAAGAACTCTAGCAACTGGAAAACCTAATCTCGACACTTTTCTGTGTCCTAGTTGCGACTAGATTCGATTCTCATTTAACCTAGGTTTTTCCAAAACCATTATAGGTTAACGACTTGAAGACTTCATTTGGGATTCGTGAATCCATATCCAACTATTTTCTATGTAGTTGCGTGTTATGATCTTACTTGTTATATCGTATTGACTACTATCTTCTTTAAGATTTGCTCGAGATTTATCTCTGATAGGTAAGATATAAAAAGTAATCACAAAGCTCTTCGTCTCATTCTTTGTGATTCCACAATAACTTCTTCTACTACCATATAGTTAAGTTATTGTGAGGTGATTGATATTTCTAGGCTGTTCTTCGGGAATATAAGACTGGGTTATCAATTGTTTCCTGTTCACCTTGATTTATCAAAAGACGGAACAAAAACTTCGTAGGTACTTCTGTGGGAGACATATTTATCTATCATAATAGACTTTTTTGTGGGAGACAGACTTGGTTATAAGTCTTCGACGTTCGGTCGTAGCAACTCTTAGTTGTGGGTGAGATCAGCTAAGGGAATCAAGTGCGTAGAGTCCTTCTGGGATTCAAAGGCGTAAGGAATGCGACGGTACCTTAATCAGTGTGAGACTTGGTTAGGTCTCAACTACATTCCATTCCATTCTGAAGTTAACTTTTAGTATGCTAGTGTCTGTTGCGGCTTAATACAGTATGGTGTTCAAAACTGGACAAGGTCCCGGGATTTTTTCTGCATTTGCGGTTTCCTCGTTAACAAAACTTCTGGTGTCTATGTTATTTCTTTCCCGCATTATATTTGTTTATATAATTGAAATATCACAGGTTGTGCGTAGTGCTAGAGCACTGTTCGGTCGAACTCGCAAGCGTTGATATCTCATGCTTGTTTGTCAAGTTTAGGTGATCAAAACTGTAAGTCTTGATTTCTAGTCTATTTATAGCCATGTCTCGGATTAGGATAGAATGTGTAGTTGAGATTTACACTTCACGGCGTTCATCGATTGAAGACGAAGATCCTGGAGGAACTTCATCAACAAAAGGTATGTGGAGACTAAAATTTATCTATCACTCATAAGTCTATTTTATTATATCTCCCAATGAGACTAAGTCGTATAGCTATATAGACTTTTATATTATACACATTTGGATATTTCGAGCTGAGTTTATCTCGCTTATCTATTTCTCGAAGTACGAGTTTAAAGATTTTTGCTTTAGCTACATTCATCATTATTCTTAACGAGTTTAGTAGGAAACAATTTATTTGTTGGAAACTAAATAATAAGTCAAAAGATGATCATGTGAAAATTGCCTTGAAACATCTTACATGATTTATGTGAAACAGTCATTTGATATCGACTTGGAAAGTTGGTTGTGAGACATCCATTGTCGTCTTCTAAGGATGTTTCAATGATTGAAATGGGAGTTTAGAAAAATTAACTTTTGTCTGGATACAACACAGTATGCATACCAGTATGCAAACTGTTTTGGTATGATTCAGGTCAAGAAACCAAGTTTGCATACCAGTATGCAGATGGTTTTAAATGTTAAAGTCCGGGAACCAAGTTTGAATACCAGTATGCGAACGGTTCTACCTGAGTTAAGGTCCGGGACAGTAGTATGCATACCTGTTTGCAAACTGTTGGACAAGACCAAAGTCCGGAAACTATAGTTTGCGTACCCGTTTGCAAACTTAGTGGTTAAAGTTCTAAAATCGGTTAAGTATATTTTCATACTGATGAACAAATACATTAATAAATTAATTAAGGAATGCAATCTTTGCAAACCGTGGCTTAATGTTCATGAATTGATTTCGGTATAAGTACTTTGTACGATTATGAATCAATCCGATTTTGTTTCAATTGGTTCTTATATACTTCTATGAGATATATACAATTGAACAACTTTATGAGTAACACAATTATATTCATTTGATTATCTTTCATGATTGATTCATCATCATATTTGATCTAGAAGTGTTAGATGAATGTGGTTAAGACAAAAATGTTCATATGGCTAACTCCGATTAACTATTATTGAGCCAACTCAATATACATGTTTAGGTACAGTTACTCATATATAAATGAAGGTATATTTCATTTGTGAGTAACAAGCTAAGACCATCTAACGGTGGAGAGATATTTTTTTGGTTTTAAGCAAACTTAGCTTCAATCTTAAATCAGTTTTTCATCTAACGGTGAATATTGAATGCTTTGTGAAAAAGCGGGGGTCTAACAACACCACCCAATATTTCGATTAGCAATCTGTATGGACTAACTCCGAAATACTTTGCTAGAGAATCAACTAGACAGTCAGACTCAATCTAGATAAAAGTATCTCAAGGAGTTAATATCTCTCTCTTGATTTGATTTTTACTCAAGCTAAAAACAATAGCGTGTCTTTATCAAATACAAGGAATACTTGGACGGTACCAAAGACCAATGTCCAAGGATCAATCAATATCAATCAACAACCAAAGGTTGGATTTCCAATTGATGATCACGAACGCACAACCTGTATTATTTCAATTATATAAAATACAATGTGGAGAAGAAATAACACAGACACTAGAAATTTTGTTAACGAGGAAACCGCAAATGCAGAAAAACCCCAGGACCTAGTCCAGATTGAATACACACTGTATTAAGTCGCTACAGACACTAGCCTACTGCAAACTAACTTCGAACTGGACTATAGTTTAACCCCAATCAGTCTCCCACCGATCCAAGGTTCAGTTGTACTCCTACGCCTCTGATCCCAGCAGGATTCTGCGCACTTGATTCCCTTAGCTGATCTCACCCACAACCAAGAGTTGTTGTAACCCAAAATCACAGGCTTGATAATAAAAAGATCTGTCTCACACAGAAAATTCTATAAGAGGATAAATCTGTCTCCCACAGATAAATCCTAGGTTTTGTTCCGTCTTTAGATATAAATCAAGGTAACATGAACCAATTGATAATCCGGTCTTATATTCCCGAAGAACAGCCTATATTAATCAATCACCTCTCTACAATTGTAGTTGTAGGAAATCCTACACTACACCCCTCATATGATTTCATTGTTGATCAACTCATTTTTAGGTTTACACTCTTAATTTTATTGATAAATTTTTGTATGTTCTTACAAGAAAGATAAAGAAATCAAGAATGATCTCTGCTATGGACTTTATCTCTCCTATTTACTTGTTTCTTACTAAAAAAAGATCTTTATCCTTCTTTACAACTCGAACGACTATTTATAAAGAAATACATAGTGGATGACAGCTAATCTGTCCTTTATTTTCGGGTATGGTTTGCGACGTTCTCGCAACCTTACAAATGTCAATTTCGCAAACTCTCTAATTTTCGCAGAACTACCATATCTTTCCCATGATCTTTGCTGACGTCATTTATTTTATCATTCTTGAAATTGTTCTGCGACGATGTTGTGCTGTGTCATTGATAATTTCGCTGAAACATTGTCGTTGCGAGATTCTGATCCTACATCTTGCCTCTTCTCATATCTTCTCTGCAAAGTAGAGAATGATGTGAGAAATGTCGCAGCTTCTTATCTTTTCATATTCTGCATTTATTACAAGTATTCTTTCTTCCATTTATTTCTCGACACATCTTTTGTAACCGTTACTTTTTAACCGCTTATATCTTTCCGTATTAATCGTGTTTATTCTCTCGAGGATAAATTCCCTCTATATATATTCCTTTTCACTGTCTTCCTCTTTCTTTTTATCTTCTCTGCAACTTCATCGTTCTTCTGCAAATTCCATTATTGCAACTTTTCTTCGTTCTTCTTCAATCTTTTTAATTTCTTCTTCATCTTCATACTATTTCTTCTGCAAATCTTCATAGTTCATAATTTTCTTCGAAACAATCTCCCTGCTATTATCTTCCATGGATTCATCAAGGTTAGTTTTCTTCTTTCTTCTTTATGAGTTTTGCTGAAATTGATCTTGTTTATTGCCTTATTTGATGTTGTTTATGTGATTCCCATACTCTTGTTATTTCAGCAAAAGCGCTCCAACACTAGATTTACAGTTCAGAACCCTAACATTCCCAATCGCAGCATAAGGTTGTTGCACATAAAAGAAAGTCTGCGAATGAGAAGGTAGTAAGAAACACTATCCTTTTCTAATAACAATATTGTTGCCTCTGTTTCTTATCTGGATTGTAATTCGCAGGGTGATAAAGATGTTAATAAACCTCAAGAAATCTCGCCACCTTAAAACTGTTCCAACTTCTGTTCCCTTCCACTTACTCATTCTTCTAAATCTCTGCGACATCTTCGCAAGATAAACCTTTATCTCCAATTCGCGAAAAAGCTGCCTCAGACTTCATTTCTTCAGCTGACCTTCAATGATTGAAACTCCCCTTGTTGATCCTGCTGTGAATGAAACCTCTTCTCTTCCCATTGAGAATGTTTCTCAACCTTCTATCTACCAGTTCTTACCTAAGTCTCTTCCTCTTTCGAAAGAAACCGTGGAAGGGATAGATATTGCCTTCAAAGTTTTATCTGAAGTTCTGGATGATGTCAAGAAGTCTTATTGATCCTATCAAGTCTAATGTTTGCGAAATTCTGAGCAAGCATTTGGGTTCTGACAGAGCTGCTTCGCAGACAGCTTTGGAAAAAGAATGTAATGCTCTTCGTCTCGAAAATCAGAAGCTTCAGAATGTTTTACTGGATCGTGACAATCTTCGCAAGAAGAATGATGAATTGAGAGGTATAATTTTCTTATCGTGTCTTTAATTTGCCTTTTAATGGTTTTATCCTTCCCATATTTAATTATCCTTGAAATCCCTCTTTCGCATGTTAAGCTTTAAACCAGAAACGAATAATGGAGAGATATCAATTTGAATCTGTTGTTGAAGAAGCCGTGTTGATAAAGAAATCTTGATGGATCAATATAACCAATTAGATAACCTCTATTCATATTCTCTTGATCATATAAATAATCTTACCAATGAAAATACCCAATTAATTCAAAGACAAGATTTATTAAGTAATGAAGTATCTCGTCTTTCTTATTCTTTAACTAAAGCTAATTTAGGGATGGAAACTTTATCAGATGAGAATAAAACCTTATCCAAGAGAAGAGAACTTATTTAAACAAGATGGCGATATCTTCGCAACAACTTAGTATTCTTCAAAAAGTATGTGATGACCAAGAGCAATCTCTTCGCTCTTTGAGAAATGAACTTAAAGAAGTAACAGAGTCATCTATCGCTGAAAGAGATACACTCATTCAAGGTAGAATAGCTTTAAGTGTAAAGGCGAATCAGCTTAAAGAACAATATTCCAAATTAGAAGAATCTTATTCTTCTCTTGCGAAGAAAAATGCCTTTCTTATTTCTAAAGAGAAAAATCTTCAGTCTCGACTTAAAGGTTTAGTTGGAGATAAATTTGATGACGCAATGGACCGTTGGGAGAATAGTTGTTGTCCTTGATTCAACACCTTATTTCGCAAAAGGAAGGTAGTCATAATAGTTTGACTGCCTTAATTATCTTTTCTTTGTCATATCTCTCTGAATTCTTATCTTAATAAATTTTGTATTCTATTTTCGCAGAGTCTGAGAAGAATCTTCATTCTATTTCTGTTTTGGAGGCTAAATATGCCAAAATTCGCAAAGAAAATGCATTGCTCGTCTCTACCCTTACTGGTTCTCGCGACCGAGCAGAAAGAAGACTTGATTATCTTGCTTATTTTAAGGATATTCAAGATAGGAATCATCAGAGAGCACTTCTTCGCCAAGTTCATCTCCGGGCTGAAGTCCTTGTAAATGACATTTTATTGTCCAACTCTCTTCCTCCTACATCAATTGATCCTTTAGAAGTAGATGATGATGAAGTTCCTCGTCCTGCTGATAGTGATTATGATTACGAAAGCGGTGCAGAGGATATAATTTCTTGGAAGAAAGAAGAGGTTCCTTCTAAAGAAGCATCTGCTGGTGTTAATCAGAATGAGAAAGAAATTTCTCCTGAAGAAGTAATTGCTGGCGATAATCAAGATGCTAGTCAAGGCGAAGATCAAACCGAAATGAAGGAGAGGCTTGCGAGATATTGGCGAAGAATTTCTGTTATCTCCTGCTACTGAAATTAATACTGAAGCTTGAGCTTCTTATCTAGCTTTGTCTTCTTGAACTGTCTTATTTTTATCACTTTTGCGAGTTACATTTTTCAACCAACTTTGGAGTCAACTTTTCCTTTAATATTTTGTTGATGAGAAAGATAATGCTTCTTGTGTATTGATTCCCATACTTGCCTCTCATTATCTTTCTTGCAAAAAATAATCTGTTACGAATACTTATAAATATTTTGTTTATCATATGGTCTTATTTTCCTTCCTAATTAAAGGTCTTATTATGCCACCTCTTGTCATTGCGACAAAATCGCAGGACGTCCTTGCACTTTCATGCAAAAACCCATTGATCTTGCCTTAACTTTTTCTTTTGTATTATGGCCTCTTCAGGAATGTTGCGACAATATGACAGGCCTAAATATTCTTGCGAAAATAAAGTCCCATGACATTGCCGTCTTGCGACGAAATCGCAGGACGTCTTCGCACTTTCATGCGAAAACCCATTGATCTCGTCTTATCCTTTTCTTTTGTATTATTGCCTCTTCAGGATTGTTGCACAAATATGACAAGCCTTAATATCCTTGCGAATAAAAGCCTCATGACATTTGCGTCTTAAGACACTTATCAGCTCCCTAATGGAGGGTGCCGCCCTTATCTCCCCCTGGTTGCCCCTTCAAGGAGGCGTACTTCTACCATACAAGGTTAGCTCCTCCCATCCAGTTAACAACAACCAGTTGTTTTCGCAGCCTCTTATCCCTTTTACCTATAGGGCTTATGGTTACGAGACTGCACCCTAAGTGGGGTTTTCTTCAGGCCGAGTGCAGTATAAGCCAAGACTTGTCAAGAATGGCAAGGTACGCTTCAAACGTCCCTGGCACTCTTGACTCAACCGTGTACCTCGGCGCCTTGATCAGATCTGCACTCCTTGGGAGAGTCCTTATTACCTTAGTCCCCAACCCAAGTCATATGCTTAAGCTGAGAATCCAAGGTGCCTCTCCCGGATGGGCTTTATTGACCCCAAATCTCCATGACTCAGGTTCCGGTGGCGGTGTAGCCTTTCCCTGAGCCATGCAACAGGTACCCCCTAATATGACGTACTTTAGGTCTTACATTTGCCTCTTGCGAAATTTTATTCGCGAACTAGGGTGTACGCCATAAAGGTTCGCCCCTTTCTTTTATGTCATTGTTCTGTGATTATCTCTGCGAAAATTTCGCACATCATGATCTTGTTTTGATATGAGTAATCTTGCAATTATTCTTTCAAATCCATAACTTCTCAAAGCTTCTTACGGATAATATTTTTTAAGTACAACCTGTTCCATGGTCTGTCTAATCTATGACCAACATCTCTTCCTTCTGGATCCATTAATCTATAAGCTCTGTTCCAACTATCTCCTTAATGATGTAAGGTCCATCCCATTTTTTCGCTAATTTTCCACCATTTTCTGCTGATATATTGGTGTTTCTCGCAGAACTAAATCTCCTGGTTGAAATTCGCGTATTTTGACACGTTTATTATATTCTCGGGCTAATCTTCGCTGATAATTCTCCATATGTTGTAAAGCTTTTTCTCTTTTCTTCTAATTCATCAAGTTTATTTAAAATCAAGCCCGCACTAAGATTTTTCTCCCAAGCTTCTCTTTTTGTTGTCGGAATAACAACTTCTGTTGGTAACACCGCTTCAACTCCGTATGTTAAACAAAAAGGTGACATTCCAGTAGCTTCTCTTCTAGTTGTATTATAAGCCCATACTGCATTATGTACTTGTTCGCACCATGCTCTGTGATGTCCTTCCAATTTCTTCTTTAATATCTGCAATTGTTTTGTTTGTTGCTTCTACTTGCCCATTAGCTTGTGGATACAAAGGAGTAGACTTTCCACATTTTATCTTGAATGCATTAAGTAGCATTTCTATATTTGTCCTTCAAATTGTTTCCCATTATCAGATACCAACTGTGCAGGAATTCCGAATCTGCAAATGATATTTTCGAATATGAATGTAAAGATATCTTTGTCGCGAATATGTTGTACTGCCTTCACTTCTGTCCATTTTGTGAAATAATCTGTTGCGACTATTAAGTATCTTCTTTGTCCATCCTGGTAAAAATGGCCCCACAATATCTAAGCCCCACTTTCCAAAAGGCCAACACTAGTTGAAGATGACAATGGTGCTCCAGGTGCATGTATTTTCTTTCCATGCCGCTGACAATCTTCGCAACGTCTTGATATTTGTTTTGCATCTTCATGCATGTATGGCCAGTAATAACCTTGCATTTTTGCTCTATGTGCCAAAGATCTTCCTCCACTATGATTGCCAGCATCCCCACTATGTAACATTTTTAGCACCTTTTCTCCTTCCTCTCGTGTCAAACATCTGAGTGATGGTCCATTAAAGGATTTTTCGGTATAGCAACCCATCTCTTAATTCATAATTCGTTGCACGGCTTTTTAACTTGTGTGTTTCCAATCTATTTCTTGGTGTTTCTCCTTTCGCCAAATATGCATGAAGTTCCATTCTCCAGTCTGCGATATTGTTCATTTGTTCTTCTTTTCATTGTCTATTATCATCACGTCCACGTCTTCTTCTTCTTTATTGATTGATGGTGACAGAAGTGTTTGTATTTTTATGCATCTCGCAGTTGGATCTGTCATCATGCTTGAGATGAAAGCAAAAGCGTCTGCGAGTCTGTTATCCTTTCTTGAAATGTGCCTCCATCTTATTTTTGGGATTTTCGCTGACAATTCTTCAACCAGCTTCTTGTATTTCTTCAAGGATGGTTCATTTGTAGTATACTCTCCCTTTATTTGGCGAATAACTAGCTGTGAATCACTAGTGATCCTGGTATTTTCTAGTTTCATTTCTATTGCGAATCTTAAAGCATGTACCACAGCTTCATATTCTGTTTCATTATTAGTGGATGCAAATTCCATTCTGAATGAAAAAGCCATTTTTATTCCTTCTGGCGAAATTAAAACAATTCCAACTCCGTTTCCTTCTCCATTTGATGATCCATCTACCAATATCTCCCATCTATTTGGTTCTGTTAATAAATCTCTTGGATCCCCATGTTCTTCTTCTACATCCATCATTTCTTCTACTGCTTCATCTTCTTCTAAAGGAAATTCTGCCAAGAAATCTGCAACAACTTGTGATTTTGGTGAAGACAAAATTTCATATTTAATATCAAAGTGGCCTACTTGTGCATTCCATCTCTCCACTCTCCCTGATCTTTTAGAATTCTTCATCACCGATTCAATTGGTACTTTTGTTAATACCTTTATCTTGCGTGCTTGAAAGTATATGCGGAGCTTAAACGATGCATAAACTAATGCTAAGATTAACTTTTCAATCTTTGAGTAATTCTTCTCAGCAGTATTAAAAGTTTTTCTAATGTAATAAATGGGTTTCTCCACTCCTGCGTCTACTCGCAGTAACACAACACTTAATGCATGCGACGTCGTCGCAAGATAGATCAATAATTCTTCTCCTGATTCTGCCTTTTATAAAATAGTTGTATTCATAAGATGTTCTTTGATTCCTTGAAAAGATTTTTCACATTCATCAGTCCATTTAAATTTCGCACCCTCCTTGAATATACCGAAAAAATATTTGCATTTGTCTTATGATCGCGAAATGAATCTCCCCAGCGAAGCTAGAATCCCATTCAACTTCTGTACATCTTTTATTGTTGCTGGTGTTGGCATGTCACGAAATGCTTGCACTTTTTCTGGATCAACCTGTATTCCTTCTTTTGATACAATGTATCCTAAAAAATTTCCCGATGCAACTCCAATAGTACACTTTTCTGGATTCAATGTAATGTTATACTGCCGCATTTGTTCAAAAATCTCCCTCAGGTCTTGTACATGGTCTTTAGCTTCTTTACTCTTTACTAACATGTCGTCCACGTATACTTCTAATGTTTTTTGTATCCATTTTGCGAACACCTTCTCTACCATTCTTTGATATGTCGCTCCCGCGTTTCGCAGACCAAATGACATTTTCGTGTAACAATATAAACCTCTAGGAGCAAAGAAAGCAGTATGTTCTTGATCTTTTTCAGCGAGAGGGATTTGGTTATACCCTTTGTATCCATCTAAAGATGATACCCTATCATTTCCCGTTGCGGATTCCACCATTTGAGGATATCTGGTAACGGAAAACTGTCTTTGGGGCAAGCTTTGTTTAAATCAGTGAAATCTATGCAAATTCTGATTCCTTTGTTTTTCTTTGGGACAATGACCATATTCGCTATCCATTCTAGGTATTTAGCTTCTCTTATAATTCCTGCCTCAAACATTTTCTGTGATTCTTCTTCTATTTGGGAATGATAAGTTGTTGCAATTTTTCTTATTCTCTGTTTAAATGGCCTCACATTTTTGTTAATCTCCAACCTGTGGCATGCAATTGATGGATCTATTCCCGGTATCTCATCCATGTTTCCTGCGAAAACATCTTTATATTCTCGCAACAAGTTAACAGTTCTTTCTTCTTCTTCCATATCCATTTTGGTTCCAATTCTCAATATTAGAGGTCCTTCTATAGTCCCAACGTTTATTTTTTTTGTTGGTTCTGCGGCAGTGTAAGTGGGTTTAGGTTCTCCCATTGGTGTTGGTTCTTTTATTATTTTCATAGGTCCTTCTCCTGTGGATTTTATTGTTGTCTCCTTCTCTTTTCGTGTAATAGGCACTGTGATGACCAACGGAGATGTGTGGTTTAAATTTTCTTTTGGTATTTCTTCCGCCATGAATGCAATTTTTTGCTTTTCCCAATCTTTCAAGGGTGATGTTTTTTCAACCGCCATAACTTTCCTTCCTTCAAAATTTCGTTTATGTATTCTTCCTTTGATGTTTTCATGGAATTCATTAATCATCGTTTTTGTTATCATATTACCCTCCAATCTTTTGCCATTTTCATTAATTCTGTTCATCTTTCTTCTAATTGATTCACAGATTTGTTTAATCACTTTCTTGACTTGAATATTCTCAATTAACAATCTTCAACTTTCGATCTTCAAATCCCTGTTTCTAGCGCCATTATGTAGTTGCAGGAAATCCTACACTACACCCCTCATATGATTCATTGTCGATCAACTCATTTTTAGGTTTTCCCTCTTAATTTTATTGATAAATCTTTGGATGTTCTTACAAGAAAGATAAAGAAATCAAGAATGATCTCTGCTCTCTGGACTTTCTCTCTCGTATTTACTTGTTTCTTACTCAAAAAAGATCTCTCTCCTTCTTTACAACTCGAACGACTATTTATAAAGAAATACATAGTGGATGACAGCTAATCTGTCCTTTATTTTCGGGTATGGTTTGCGACGTTCTCGCAACCTTACAAATGTTAGTTTCGCAAACTCTCTAATTTTCGCAGAACTATCATATATTTCCCATGATCTTTTCTGACTCATTTATTTTATCATTCTTTAAATTGTTCTGAGACGATGTTGTGTTGTGTCATTGATAATTTCACTGAAACATCGTCATTGCGAGATTCTGATCCTACGGCATTCCTTCCTGACTACACAAGCGGATTGTCGAGGAATCACAAACAGTGAGACGAAGATGTTTGTGACTTCTTTATCTTGACTATCGGAGAACTCTCACGATCTCAAGTCAATCAATCGATTGTACTCGTACGATAGAAGATGCAAGATCAGATCACATAACTACGATAAAGTAGTGTCGGTATGGCTTCACAATCCCCATGAAGTCTTTAAGTCGTTAACCTGATTTTAGAGAAGAAAATCAAGGGTTAATGGAGATCGACTCTAGCGGGCGCACTAGTAGCACACAGACGTGTGGGGATTATTTTTGCACAATGCTAGATGTCTCCTTTATATAGCCTTCAAATCAGGGTTTTTCCTTAGTTACAAAGCAATCCTTATTCACCGTTAGATGAAAACCTGATTTAGTTTCAAGATAATATTTATCAACCGCTAGATCGAAAACTTAGCTTGTCACACACACTCGGGTAGACGTTTACTGGGTTCGTGAAAACCATGCCCAAACGTGTACGTGTATGTTTGTTCAACATAGTAACCCAAAAGGTTAACCATATGAGCATTTCATATTAACATTGTTCTTCTTCACCATAACTAGTTCAAATGAACTAGATAAAGAGTTGTTCAATTGCTATGAGATCTTATGTAACTACACAAGACACAATTGAAACAAAGATGATTCGATTCGATTGAATCGGCTCATGAACATTATAGCCACGGTTTGCATAAAGCATTCCTTAGTAATTTAATGTTTCATGTTCAGAGCACATCTTTAGATCATAACCTCTTAAGTTCACAAACAAGTTCGCGAACTTAAGTTAATCGGTTGAGTATTCCAAACTCAGCATAAATTCTCGGAAAGAGAACTTCCGCCAGTTCGCGGACTAGGTTCGCGGACTGAGTTCGCGGACTTAGCACACAATCGAGTTTTGGAAAATCCAAGCGAAAATTCTCGGTCGAGAACCTCCGTCAGTTAGCTGACTGAGTCTGCGAACTAGGTTCGCGGACTTGGCAAGCGAATTCCACAATCCTCCCGATTTCTCTTGATCAACAAAGTTCGAAAACTTCGGTTCAAGGAATACATGGTTATGTAATCTAAACTCTCATTTCAATCATTGAGACATTCTCAGAGGACGCTATGTAGTCGTTATTCACAGACCGATTCACTTCAGAGAAATTCTCAAAGTTATTGAAACTTTTCATGACTTTCATCACTAGGTGAAGATAAACTTGATCAAAGCAAAACGCTTTACCAATACACGATTTCGAGATAAAAGATAAGCAATGAATGCTCAGCTCGAAATGTCAAATGTGTATGATCTAGTCTATATAGCATACGACTTTTGTCTCATAAGAAGTAGGAGATAAAAGAGATAGACTTTTGAGTGATAGATAAGTTCAAGTCTCCACATACCTTTTTGTTGATGAAGTTCCACGGTTCCTTGTATAGATCTTCGTGGTTGTATGATGAATCGCCATGAAGTCCTTGACCTCAACTACACTTTTCTATCCTAGTCCGAGACTTAGCTATGTAGGCTAGAAATCAAGACTTATAGTTTTGATCACTAACATTGACAAACATGCTTGAGATAGCAATGCATGCGAGGTTGACCGAGATATGCTCTAACAATCTCCCCCTTTGTCAATTTTAGTGACAAAACTATTAATACATATGGAATACAAAAAAGATAAACTTTAGTGGCTCCTATTCCATAGTTTAATCTTCAACGTTCCTTGAAATCTTAGTCCTTCCAAGTACTCCAATGATCCCAAAGGTTGTAAGTTTAGCACCATCGTTGTTGAAGATCCGTAGCTATAACAATGAGAGAAATCGAGATTCTCGATCATTATTATACAGTGTCATAGTATTATTATATAACATCAAAGTCCAATTGTATCACGACTTTAACAATAATACTACGATGATATGTATCACTCCCCCTTAGTCAATACTCCATCTCGATCATGGAAACCACTCCCCCTTACACAATGATCCGAAAACCATATGTATTTGTAGTGTGAACTACAATATTTCTCCCCCTTTTTGTCAATAAAATTAGTAAAGGTACAAGAATGGGATCATAATGAAATTTCCACAAGAACATTTCATGACCAAAAAAAAATACATACCAACTTAATTTAGATGCCATCTAATAGCCGAAGCTAACAACATTCATTAAGGAGTTTTAAGATACAAGATAACCCCTATAAAATTCCACAGCCGCACTCCTCGCAAGATATTACCATTAAGCATAAGTTCAAAAGAACTCTCCCCCATTTGATGTCATTCCCGAGAGAACAACAAGAGCGACCTTAATTTCGAAAGAAAAGAAGGATTTTATATTGGACACCAAAAGCCATAGGAATAATTTTCTATATCCAAAGCTCAACCAAATTAACCACAAGTAAACCCATGATTAATTCAATTGGAATACGCAACTAAATCAAACCACAAAAGTGATCAATTTAATTGAAAGTGCTCAACATAAGTAAACTCACGGAGCTACGACTAAGTCAATCACACGGAGATGACTAACTTAACCTTTCAAATACTCAACATAAGGAAAACCTTACAGAATATATAACTACATTAACCAAAGAACATGATAGTGTAGCCTTTCATATACTCAACACAAGAACTTGTGAAATATATGAAAAAATCCACTAGATTAATTACAAGAGAACTTATAATTAATCTAATTGGAATATACATAACCAAACTAATCACCGAAGTAATCAATTTAATTATTTTGGGCTCAACATAAAAGAACATATGGAACCCCGACTAAGTTCATCATAGAATATGACAACCTTAACCGTACATGTACTCGACATAAGAAAGAAAACTTATGGATTATAAACTAAATAACCAAACTAGTTGATTAATTTAGTTCTTAATGCTCGGCATATAGCATCTTATGGAACAACCAACAAAGCCAAGGTAAATCGACTTAGTTGTAAGGTGCTCAACATAAGACACACAATGGAGCCTTCACGGTCAAACATAATAAAATGGATCAATGAAGATCAATACTGTGGATAACATACAAGTATCTATTCTATTTTCCATCATAAAGACATAATAGACTTTATCCTTGTTGAACAAAAGATTTTATCCTATTTTCCATCAAATTAATGATCACATAGGCTTAACTTTTGTATATGTCAAAAGTCCATTCATCCTTTCATCAATACGAATACCGATTCATGAACGACTTTGCTTTTGACATCAATATGGGACCTTCAAGTTCACGGACGTAAAGAATACATATCCGATAAAAATATTGCAATATCACAAACCATTAAAATACTTCAATAAACATCATCCTCCAAATATTTTTAGAATTTAATACCAATAAACCTAAAAAATAACATAAGAAGATGAAAACAAAAATAAATATGTGTAGTCACAATCATCGCTATTCAAAGCACTAGTTATTCTTCCAACTAATCCAAAAAGAAGACATACTAGGCATATAAACTCAACAAAAACAGATGACAATCTTAAAGGGAAATGGATTCCGGTGGATCCTCAACAGCGAACAGGGACACAGGAGGTACAGAATCCATATGAGACATGAAGTCTATGAGCTTGTGATCGACAGCCTTCTCAGCATCAACGGAGAGATGATTCTCTTTTCGAAGATCCTTGATTTGAGATTTTATGAGACCAAAGTCAGACACAATCTTTTCTAACTCAGTTTTCACCATATCAAGACCTTTAAGAGTATCAACAAGATGTTGTTTTTCTTCCCCAAAGTACTTAAGAAAGTCATGAACAACTTCAGCAGAGATCATATCATCCTTTTCAGCATCTTCATAAGTATAAGCAAAGAAGCATGAGGCATTGGTATGATCTTCATCTACAAGTGTTCTCTTCCTCTTAGATTCAACCTCAACACCTTTGTCAAGAAATCCTTTTGCAAAACCACCATAGCAAGAAGATGAGGAAGACATTCTTGAAAATCCAAAAACCACCAGGAGTACACGTACATGACTTGTAACCCTAAGAGGTTGGATATTTTATCCTTGGGACAACAATTTAGGGTTAAAAAAAATTGTTGACTCGGGCCAGAACGGAATCCGTTCGAGTACAACAAATACCCAAGAAATAAAGTCCTTCAAACATTCTGAAAACAGGAACAAAATTTAAGACAGTATGCAACAACTTCTTTTGACTTAACCAATACCTGATCTTAGCGGATCTGCCAACACAAGTTTAGCTATTACGAGGTTTATGTCTTTGGTTAAGTCTGTATTTCCTCTTAGTCTTAGAGAGGGATCCTGTTTGATATGAGAAATTATCATAAAATTTACTGTCATTAAAATAAGAGACATAGTTAGAGTTCTGTTGATGGTGGATTTTCATTTAAGGCTAAAATTGTAAAAGCCAAAATTATGCGATGATATCCTGTAAAGGATAAAGCCACTGATAAAATGATGAATACTTCTTCACTTCGCTAATTTAGTTAGAATGGAGCATGTAGCAACAATCCCATGTACCCTATGAATTTATGGCATCATGACCAGCCTTGTATTTCCTGTGTTGTTCCCACTGAACTCTCATTATTGGTGCGGCATGACGACTGAGTGTTACTCTCAGCAGAGTAACACGAATCTCCAAGTGTCACTAATGAGGCATGCACGAAATACCTGTACAGGCTACAACTCTCGGTGTGTTATACTAGCCCGATTAAGCATATTTGAATCTAGACTGACCATGTCAGTCTCAAAAACAATCACGGCCACGCAAGTCGGCCGCATGATTTAACCAGCCTAAACGATCCTCAGCAGCAGCAGGCTACCACCTTAATGACCACCAGCGGGCCCACTTACGCCCTGGTCGGTCGAATATCTACCATGCCACCCAAACTACCATCGAACACCAGCCTGAAGTTGGATGTCCAGGATGGTATTGAGCGGCTTGGAGGAGACATGCGAACAAGGCCGCCTATGGCAGTCTCAAAATCATCACTTTCGTCCAACATCACCAACATGGTTGGACGGCATAGATCGTCCCATGACCGGTTGGACAAGCGTTGTCTTGCACACCGGCGGGCCCCCTTCACGCCTGCATAATCGATCCTCCCCTGACCTTGCCACAGAACCATGTACGGTTGCCCGAAGTTGGGCCGGCATGAAAGCTTAAAGGGTCGCAGGAAATTCCACTAAAGGTCTCAAATTGATCACGACCATCCAACTTCACCGGCATGATTGGATGGCTTAGATCGGACCCATAGCTACCAGGCAGGTATTGGCGTGTTCAACACCGTCCCAACGTGGGTCCCACATGGTTGTCCTACCCTAAAGAGAATCGTGGCTTGCCAATTCGTCCAGCCAAAGCAGGGTGGACGTGAAACCTTAATTAGGGTTTGCATCACATCACATGTGTCGCAAATCAGTCTCAACCATCCATCTTCGCAGGTATATACGGAGGGTATAGATATAGATTCAAAGGGACCAGAACATGTCAACACAATCACCGTGGGCCCGCCTACATACATGACTAATCGGTCAAGACCAACTATGGTTGGTCATCTCGATTCGTGCGCCCAAACTAGGCATGGCCGCGCGTTTTCAATAGCAAATCGATCTCGACCACTTAACTTTGCCGTACAAATTGAGTGGTTTAGATCACATCTTCACGGGACAGTGAGGTACGGACGTGTGCACTTGCCTGCCGACTGCACGCCTGACTGATCGGCCAAGACAGACCATGGTTGGTCGTCTCGAAACACGCCCCCGAAATAGGCACGACGTGCGGTCTTCAATTCTTTTGTGGCATGGGATTTCTGTCGCAAATCGATCTCAACCACTCCTCTTTTCCAGAAAAATTGAGTGGCTTAGATCGCATCTCCATGGGACAGTGAGGTACAAACACCTACACCAGCATGCCGTCTACACGCATGCCCAATCGGCCCTGCCAAAAACGTGTCTCATGATTGGATACGACCAAGCTAAAGGTTGGTGTTCGAGCACCTCCTAAACCCTAATCCGACGGTCGTAGATGTGGGTCGCAAGCCATCTCGTCCATCCGACTTCACCAGCCTGGACGGACAGCCTAAGACAGGAGTTAGGCGACCAGTAAGGTATCACCATGATCACCGTCCACCACTCTTCCACACAGAGTGATCGGACAATTCAGGGCTTACCAGTACATCCTCCAAACGATCACTCGAAGATGGCTGGACGTGATACTATTTTCCGCGACTTACTGCCTTAAGCCTTAAAACAGCGATGTTTCATACACGCCAAATATATTCGATGCATTACATACGTAGAATGCAAACGATATTTCACAAATATCGACTTCCTAAATAACTTAGTTATTTAATCTAGCATCACATGCTGCTTTCTGTGGGTCCGACGATCCACACTCGAGACATTAATCATGTCACAAACTGGGGGATACATACTGGGGTATTGGTCTGGAGGTTTACAGCGTGCAGCGCACAACGCGCCAACACAAGAACGTGTTAGGAAGACATGGACGGTTAGTGATGATGGGAAAAGTGGGCAAGACTGATCGTGTGACACTAACACACCAACTCCACTACTCCATCACTCCACTTCCTCCACTTCCCACGAGAGACGTGGGTAAGGCACAATGACTTGTATAAACAGGTTCTCCTCCCTATTTCCAGAACAAGACAACAGAAACCAAGTGTTGATACAACCGTATCCAAACACCGGAACTGATAGCTTACATTCTGCAAGCCAGTTCAGCTTTCTGATACAAGTCATACACAGCTAACACCTCCACAATCTCAACACCTTCTTCGATTCCCTCCCTAAGATCAACCCCATCTCATTCACTTTGTGACCGAAGCAAGTCTGGAACGACCATTTTTTGGTTTAGGCCAGAGTTGTACGGATTGATTTCTCGAATCACTAGCACTCCCGTGCAGTGCATTTGTTTAGGGTTTAGATTCATTTCTCATCCACACACCCCAAATTACCAAAACCGGAAGAAATAGTTTTCACCCATAAACAATTGGCGATCACGGTGGGACGGTTAATCTCTCGATTGTAAAGTCAATTTCTTCAAAATCTGATTCAGTTTCTTCAAAATCTGATTCGATTTCATCAATTTCTAAGGGGTATATCTTAGATTCAATTCAATCATCAACCTGTTTCAAGATGGTAGAACTTAGGTCAGGATCATCAATCAATTCTGATGGAGCTAGTGCAGATAAAACTCTCAATATTGATGTACCTGTCAGTGGAGCTACTATAGTCAATACATCTCGTGGAGTTGTTTCTTCTACCACCAACGCCGGCGAAGCAGGAGAGGTCCCAGTAAGCGTAACGCCTCCTATCACCAGAGCCAGAACATCCGCGAATCCCGGCATCGCCTCAAGTGTAACGCCTCCGGCGATCACCAGAGCAACAACTTCCACTCCTTCATCAGGACGAGGAGCCGGAGGAGCAAGAGGAGGACCATCTCCTATTACCATCGCAGACTTGATGGAGAGGCAGGAAGCTCTTGCTAAGACTCAAACGGATATGGCTGCAACTCAGAAAGAGGTACTCACTTTTCTTAAAACCTTAACTGAACGATTTCCATAAGACTCACGGCAACCCCTGGATCCAGCAAGGGATGCCTTCAATACACCCAGAGAAGGCGTTTGCACTCAGACCCACATGAATGAAGAAGCTCGTGTTGCTCCTGAACGCCCAAGGGAGATGGACCGGCCATCCAACTTCATCACGCGTGAAGACCTGGAACAACTTATCCAAAACCGAGGCAAAGGAAACATGATGGAGGCGCACCAACATCAGACGCCATACCCTCAATATGTGCAACGAATTCCTCTTCCAAGAGGATACACCTCTCCTCAGTTCTCCCTCTACGATGGTACTGGTAACGCTCATGAACACATCTCTCGATTCTTAGAATCTTTGGGAGAGCATGAATACAATCGTGTTCTCCGTCTGAAAGAATTCTCGAAATCACTTACGGGGAGGGCGTACACCTGATACAAAAACATCGCGCCTAACAGTATATCCAATTGGGACGAGATGGTCAGCTCTTTCTATAAAAAGTACTTCTTCGTGTCCGAGCAAATCACCTTTTCAGATCTGGGGAGAGTCTCTCAGCGGAACAACGAACAGCAGAACGACTTCGTCAAGAGGTTCAGAACTCAAGCACTAGATTGTCATGATCCGAACATCACTGAACGTCAGTTGGTAGAATTGTGCATCAACGGGATGATACCCATATACCGCGCTTTACTGGAGAATCTGGGATTTCAGACGTTCTACGAACTCCATGAAGCTGCCAAGCGTTCAACCACAACTGCCCCAACATTGATAGAGAGAACCAGGGTTGTTCGAAACGAAGATCCACGTGAGAGTCGAGGAAGCAGGCGTCTCACGAACAAGCAATACAATACTGGTCCTTCTGTGAGCGTGGTAGGCGAAGGAGGAAAAAGGAAAGCTCCAGCAACGGAACGACAACCCAAGAGTGCGGCTCCGGCACACACGACCTCGTCTCAAAAAGGAACAGGCAAGACTCCTGCACAAGACACCGAAGATGCAGGCTTCCCATTCCCCATGAGTGAAGTAATGGAACTCTTGGAGGCATGGATTCAAGACGATGCTATCAAGCTTCCTCCTATCAGACGCCCGCCAACTGAGAAAGACATGGCGGACCCCAAGTACTTCCGCTACCATAGGTTTGTCCATCATCCGATAAAAGACTTCAACATGCTGAAACAAATCTTCAAAGAAAAGATAGAGGCAGGAGAACTCCAGCTTGGAAACGAAGGTATTAATAGAGATACTCTCACTATCAGGAACTGCATGATTTCCTGGGATTCTGTTCACAAGACTGTACAATCTATGATGGAACGTTTGTGCGAGATTTTATATTTCTCCAAGGCTCAGAGTCAGGACATATTTGCAGCCCTCAACCGCGTTGTCTCAGGCAGGCGTTTGTATCTAGAAAGGGAAGCGATCTCGAAACCTCAGTCTTTACTGGAAGATGCAAGCAAGGGAAACTGGGGACTCCTAACTGTCGCTCATTTGAAGTATGTTGAGTTCGATAGCACATTGATTGATACGGTCTCCGAATTCAACATCATCACTGTCAAGACCTTGAAGGCGGCAAAGATTTCAAAGCAAGAAGCCACTCCCAGCCCAACTGTGATTAAGAATCCAGAGGGATAACTTGGAGATGCATATGGATACATCGATCTTGAAGTCAAATTGGGTGATACCTCGACGCAAGCAAGATTCTACATAGTCAAAGAGCATCTCAATTACGACATGTTCCTGGGACGCTCTTGGATACATGACAACAAGGCAACGCTGGGAGCTTGTCCTCTACCGGCTACGATACCCGAAAGAATCTCCAACAAGCCGTCCGGACCTGAAGACTGTCTGTTACCGCACCTGCAGCTTTCCAACGTGACACAACTTCCTGGAGAGAGACAATTAACATACATTACGAGGTTCCGAGCTCAAGTAAGTCTCACCATGCAACCCTTTTTGCAACCAATCACTCATCAGTCTGACAAGTCCTGTGGACTGGTTCCAACCAACAAACCAACCCCGACTAGGAGATATGAATGGGAGGTCGGACCCTTCAAACGTTTTATCAAGAGCTTAGAGGCTGTCTCGATCAAAGACGATAAGGCCAAGGTCCAAGTATATGCACGCCCAAACCCATTTGGAATTGGAGATTTGGTGACGAATATGACTACATTCAAGGTTGGGAGCATGACAGTGAAAATGACCACTCCACCTGACTCGCCTACCGAAAGAGAGGATGAACCATACCTGGTAACAGATGTTATCCTAGGCGGCTACTGCAAGCTCATCAATGCTGACAAGATGGAAGGCGTAACAATTCACTCACGATGGCTCAAACCTTACCATACTTAAGACGCTGTGCTACCACTTTCCAGCGTCCTCCACATTTTAAAAAAACGCTGTGATATTTCCTCCGGCGTGTTTCTTTTACAATTACCTTTTCATACCATATTTGAAATTCCTCCAGAAAATGATTGCAATACTTGCATTCATAATTAGGGTTTCAATGTTCAATTTTCAAGTTAATTGAAATATTATTTCCATCTAAGAACTTCTTTACCCTCTAAAGGAAGAACAAAAATCCTGAGTCAGCCTAAATGAACCCACTAAAGCAAGCTAGGAAGGAAACCCTAAGCAAACATTTCGTAAGAAGTCAAGAATATGTGCAGAAAAGAAGATGCTTTGAGCCATTTATCCCAGCAAGACCAGGGAGATCTCGCGTCAGGAGCACATACAGGTCCGTGGTATTCCATTATGGCATTATTTCTTTTATCATGAAAAATCACATACATGTGAAGGCACACCATTGTTCCTGAAAAGGTTCAGATGTAGTCTTACGAAAGATTATAACTTAAAAACCTTTATTCAAACAAGCAAACAAAATAAGAAGATCTTGAACTCAGCCGCCACTTAGTACAAGGAAAATGTTCACGAATTACGGGAATATATTTGAAAAGAGAAAAAGAAGCAAAGAGGTTTAGCCATCAAGAAGGCCGACCGCGCCTACACCACCGCTAGGACCTGCTTCAACACCATCGCCATCATGGACCGCTACTGCTTCTTCCTCCGGATCTGCCTCAGCTTCCGCTTCGGATATTTCTGCAGCAACGCTATCCGCCTCAACAGCATCAACAGAGACAGCTTCCACATCTTCCTTAAGAGCCACGACATCATTAGGAATTGTGTTGAGCACTTTCAGACACTCAGGTTCGTCTGTGTCAGAATCGAGGATTATCACGCCATCATAGATTGGGTAATCACATTTATCTTCACCGAGAGGCTGTTTGTGTTCAACCCTCCGCCTCTTTAGACGTGCTGCAAATCTCTCAGCTCTTGCGCTTGTTGATTCTCGCAATGCTTCATCGCGCCTCCATTGCTCCTCCATATCGATCGCAGCCGAAAGGGCACAGATGCGTCCCCTGGCAATACACAGGTGAAGAATGGACATCCTCTGTATATCACGACCGACTTCACGGAGCGGGAGATCAATTTTAGCCATTACCTCCTCATGTACACCAGCCTCCTCAGGCTTATTGACTTCCAAGCTTTTTTCTGGAGAAGTTACAGAGTGATCATCACCAATCGCCTTCATGATAAACTGCGAAGAAGAAGAAGTTATGGTTACAAAAAAAAAATCATCATTATTGTTGATCGATCAGACGATCAAATAAGAACGGAGCAGTACCTGGAATATAGAAGAAAACGATTCTGTGATAGGAGGAGTCCTTAGAATTTTATTTATATTTCACGAGCCAACAGAATCTCAGGGAGAAAGGGAGTCTTCACTTGCCACCTATAAAGGCTTATAATTTGGGATAAATATCAACAATGCTTATCGGATATATTTAAGCGAAGCTTCCGTATAATGGAAGGGAGTACACCCAGTTCAAGAAGCGTTCCAAGCTCTGTCCAGATATGTGCGGAGGAAACCAAAGGGAACCGGCTCAGCTGGTCCTGCTTCCCCCACAACCCTAATCAGGTTCGACCAGCCAGACATCACCTGACGATATCTATCTATGCGGTAAATGCGTATTTACTTTAGCTTAATCATTTCAGTATACAAATTTGTCACCATCTTATGCCTACCCCACAATAGTGTAACCATTATGCGCTAGGCAGGGGACTTAATGTTGATGGTGAATTTTCATTTAAGGCTAAAATTGTAAAAGCCAAAATTATGCGCTGATATCCTGCAAAGGATAAAGCCACTGATAAAATGATGAATACTTCTTCACTTCGCTAATTTACTTAGAATGGAGCATGTAGCAACAATCCCATGTACCCTATGAATTTATGGTATCATGACCAGCCTTGTATTTCCTGTGTTGTTCCCAATGAAATCTCATTGTTGGTGCGGCATGACGACTGAGTGTTACTCTCAGCAGAGTAACACGAATCCCCAAGTGTCACTAATGAGTCATGCACGAAATACCTGTACAGGATACAACTCTCGGTGTGTTATACTAGACCGATTAAGCATATTTGAATCTGGACTGACCATGTTAGTCTCAAAAACAATTACGGCCACGCAAGTCGGACGCATGATCTAACCAGCCTAAACGATCCTCAGCAGGAGCAGGCTACCACCTTAATGACCACCAGTGGGCCCACTTACGCCCTGGTCGATTGAATATCTACCATGCCACCCAAACTACAACTTAACACCAGCCTGAAGTTGGATGTCCAGGCTGGTATTGAGCGGCTTGGAGGAGACGTGCGAACAAGGACGCCTATGGCAGTCTCAAAATCATCACTTCCGTCCAACATCACCAGCATGGTTGGACGGCATAGATCGTCCCATGACCGATTCGACAAGCGTTGTCCTGCACACCGGCGGGCCCCCTTCACGCCTGCATAATCGATCCTCCCCTGACCTAGCCACAGAACCATGTATGGTTTCCCAAAGTTGGGCCGGCGTGAAAGCTTAAAGGGTCGCAGGAAATTCCACTAAAGGTCCCAAATTGATCACGACCATCCAACTTCACCGGCATGATTGGATGGCTTAGATCGGACCCATAGCCACCAGGCACGTATTGGCGTGTTCACCACCGGTCCAACGTGGGCCCCACATGGTCGTCCTCCCCTAAAGAGAAATTCGTCCAGCCAAAGCAGCGTGGACGTGAAACCCTAATTAGGGTTTGCGGCACATTACATGTGTCGCAAATCAGTCTCAACCATCCATCTTCGCAGGTATATACGGAGGGTGTAGATATAGATTCAAAGGGACCAGAGCATGTCAACATAATCACCGTGGGCTCGCCTACATACATGACTAATCGGTCAAGACCAACTATGGTTGGCCGTCTCGATTCGTGCGCCCAAACTTGGCATGGCCGCGCATTTTCAACAGCAAATCGATCTCGACCACTCAACTTTGCCGTACAAATTGAGTGGCTTAGATCACATCTTCACGGGACAGTGAGGTACGGACGTGTACACTGGCCTGCCGACTGCATGCCTGACTGATCGGCCAAGACCAACCATAGTTGGTCGTCACGAAACACGCGCCCGAAGTAGGCACGACGTGCGGTCTTCAATTCCTTTGTGGCATGGGATTTCTGTCGCAAATTGATCTCAACCACTCCTCTTTGCCAGACAAATTGAGTGGCTTAGATCGCATCTCCATGGGACAGTGAGGTAAAAACTCCTACACCAGCATGCCGTCTACACGCATTCCCAATAGGCCCTGCCAAAAACGTGTCTTATGCTTGGATTCGACCAATCTAAAGGTTGGTGTTCGAGCACCTCCTAAATCCTAATCCGACGGTCGCAGATGTGGGTCGCAAGCCATCTCGTCCGTCCAACTTCACCAGCCTGGACGGACAGCCTAAGATAGGAGTTAGGCGACCAGTGAGGTATCACCACGATCACCGTCCACCACTCTTCCACACAAAGTGATCGCCCAAGTCAGGGCTTACCTGTACATCCTCCAAAGAATCACTCGAAGATGGCTGGACGTGATGTTATTTTCCGCGACTTACTGCGTTAAGCCTTAAAACAGCGATGCTTCATACACGCTGAATATATTCGATGCATTACATACATAGAATGCACACGATATTTCACAAATATCGACTTCCTAAATAACTTAGTTATTTAATCTAGCATCACATGCTGCTTTCTGTGGGTCCCAAGATCCACACTCGAGATATTAATCATGTCACAAACTGGGGCATACATACTGGGGTATTGGTCTGGCGGTTTACAGCGTGCAGCGCACAACGCGCCATCACAAGAACGTGTTAGGAAGACATGGACGGTTAGTGATGATGGGAAAAGTGGGCAAGACTGATCGTGTGACACTAACACACCAACTCCACTACTCCATCAGTCCACTTCCTTCACTTCCCACGAGAGACGTGGGTAAGGCACAATGACTTGTATAAATAGGTTCTCCTCCCTATTTCCATAACAAGACAACATAAACCAAGTGTTGATACAACCGTATCCAAACACCAGAACTGATAGCTTACATTATGCAAGCCAGTTCAGCTTTCTGATACAAGTCATACACAGCTAACACCTTCACAATCTTAGCACCTTCTTCGCTTCCCTCCCTAAGATCAACCCCATCTCCTTCACTTTGTGACCGAAGCAAGTCTGGAACGGCCATTTTTTTGTTTAGGACAGAGTTGTACAGATTGATTTCTCGAATCACAAGAACTTATGTGCAGTGCATTTGTTTAGGGTTTAGATTCATTTCTCATCCACACACCCTAAATTATCAAAACCGGCAGAAATAGTTTTCACCCACAAACAAGTTCTTACCAGAAGTGTCTTGACATGAGGAAGAGGATAATCTGTCGACAAGCTCTTTATGTCTTCCAACTATCTTTTTAATATCTTTTCTCATCTCATTGATTTTCCTTTCTTCTGGGATGACTCTCTCAACAGGATCAACGTTGCTTTCAGAATCACAACGGTTAACTTCCTTAGGATGATGTTTATTAAGACGTCTATTTTTCCTTTGAACACTGGAGGAACTCACTGTACTGGCATTCCTGGTAGCATTCACAGGATAGGTACGAAAACCAATTGGCTCAATTATACGTATGTCAGTCACACCTTTGAGAATCAAATCTAGGGTGTCTTGAAGTTGAACTAAGGAGTCTTTATTCAACTTAGGGTTTCTATTCTGTCTAACAGAACTCTTGGTCTCACAGACGAGACATACCTTTTGATCATAAGTATGATTGGAGGAAGTCGTCTTAATATCATCATCATCAGAAGATTTGTGCTTTTTACAGAATGTCCAAAGTTTGGTGGAAATATTAGGAACACCTGTTTTTACTTCTGAATGTAAAGCATCAGAAGTTATTCGTATATTAGATTGCTTTGAACAACCTTGAACGGAGAGTTTATTCAAACGGCGTTCAATATCCAAGGCATCCTTTTCGAGGCTGGCCTCAAGAGTTAAGCACAAAGAATGATCTTCAGCATTGCCATGTACTTTGCAATCTCTTACAAAACCAAGAAGAACATTGACATGGTGTTTTAGCTGATCCAATCTGACAGCTTGATATCTAACAAGATTTAGAATCAAATTACTCTCTTCAGTTGTATCCCACTCATTAGAAGAGAAGGTCTCTTTAGATTAGAGATCAACAACACACCTTCCATTGTTTGTCTGTCTCGTTGAACCACAAGGTTTTTCTATATTCGAGATAGAATAGTTTTTCTCTTTAATAGAGTTAGACGAGAGAGAATCTTTATTACTGGTGACGCGGTTATCAGAGATAGTACTCTTGCCCATAGAGTCAGATCGCTACAAACACAAACTGATGAGGTCTTAAACGTGTTTGACTGCTCTGATACCAATTGAAAAGGCGGGGGTCTAACAACACCACCTAATATTTCGATTAGCAATCTGTATGGACTAACTCCGAAATACTTTGCTAGAGAATCAACTAGACAGTCAGACTCAATCTAGATAAAATTATCTCAAGGAGTTAATATCTCTCTCTTGATTTGATTTTTACTCAAGCTAAAAACAATAGCGAGTCTTTATCAAATACAAGGAATACTTGGATGGTACCAAAGACCGATGTCCAAAGATCAATCAACATCAATCAACAACCAAAGGTTGGATTTCCAATTGATGATCACGAATGCACAACCTGTATTATTTCAATTATATAAAATATAATGCGGAAAAGAAATAACACAGACACCAGAAATTTTGTTAACGAGGAAACCGAAAATGCAGAAAAACCCCTGGACCTAATCCAGATTGAATACACATTGTATTAAGTCGCTACAGACACTAGCCTACTGCAAACTAACTTCGGACTGGACTATAGTTGAACCCCAATCAGTCTCTCACCGATCCAAGGTACAGTTGTACTCCTACACCTCTGATCCCAGCAGGATACCACGCACTTGATTCCTTTAGCTGATCTCACCCATAACCAAGAGTTGTTGTAACCCAAAATCACATACTTGTTAATAAACAGATCTGTCTCGCACAGAAAAGTCTATAAGAGGATAAATCTGTCTCCCACAGATAAACCCTAGGTTTTGTTCCGTATTTAGATATAAAATCAAGGTAACAGGAACCAATTGATAATCTGGTCTTATATTCCCGAAGAACAACCTAGATTAATCAATCACCTCTCTACAATCCTTCCTGACTACACAAGCGGATTGTCGAGGAATCAAAAACAGTGAGACGAAGATGTTTGTGAATTCTTTATCTTGCCTATCGGAGAACTCTCACGATCTCAAGTCAATCAATCGATTGTACTCGTACGATAGAAGATGCAAGATCAGATCACACAACTACAATAAAGTAGTATCGGTCTGGCTTCACAATCCCAATGAAGTCTTTAAGTCGTTGACCTGATTTTAGAGAAGAACATCAAAGGTTAATGGAGATCGACTCTAGCGGGAGCACTAGTAGCACACAGACGTGTGGGGATTAGTTTTGCACAATGCTAGATGTCTCCTTTATATAGCCTTCAAATCAGGGTTTTGCCTTCGTTACAAAGCAATCCTTATTCACCGATAGATGAAAACCTGATTTAGATTCAAGCTAATATTTCTCAACCGTTAGATCGAAAACTTAGCTTATCACACACACTCGGGTAGACGTTTACTGGGTGGTAATCCAAAGATTTGCAATGAATAACAATACCAATAAGCCTAGCGATTTATCCTTCGATTCACAAAACAAGTTTATGAATTGTACTTCCTTTAAACTAATGTAAAACATTGTTTCCTAGGACGAAATCTTCACTCATACCCATATATAATCACAATAGCATTCATACGATTATGTCGATGTCTTATATACGAAGTTCAAAAGATAGACGTTATACTTCGTATTGTAATTCCTTAATACTATGTCTAACTAGAGTATAATCATTCACAGCTTTGCAGTTATGTTTTCAATATGCACGACTTGAAAGATATGTTAGGAATGAAACAATTCAAGTCATATATTACTAACCTCAAGAGGAAGGATGATGTCGTCGTTGTAGCTCTTTACTTCTTCACATTCTTCAACTCTTCACGTAATACTTGTAAGTCTCATATCCTAGTAACTTTCTAGCTAACATATACGAAGTTGACTCTAGTAAATAATCAAGCGACTCTTTAAATGAGTTTTGATTCACTAAAATATGAAAACCAAACTTGACATACCAACACTTAGTTGGTTCAATCGAGCTATGCTCTAACAAAGTCTTCAAGTCGTTAACATATAATGGTTTTGGAAAAACCTAGGTTAAAGGAGAATCGACTCTAGCCGCAACTAGGACACGGGAAAGTGTCGGGATTAGGTTTTCCAGTTGTTAGAGTTCTCCCCTATATAGTCTTTCAAATTAGGGTTTGCTTTCAATCAAAACTAAGATAGCTTGGTAACAAAGTGTTAGATCATAGCTCGGTCAACCTCGCATGCGTTGCTATCTCAAATATTTTTGTCAATGTTAGTGATCAAAACTACAAGTTTTGATTTCTAGCCTACATAACTAAGTCTCGGACTAGGATAGAAAAGTGTAGTTGAGCTTAAGGACTTCATGGCGATCCATCATACAACGACGAAGATCTATACAAGGAACCGTGGAACTTCATCAACAAAAAGGTATGTGGAGACTTGAACTTATCTATCACTCAAAAGTCTATCTCTTCTATCTCCTACTTCTTATGAGACAAAAGTCGTATGCTATATATACTAGATCATACACATTTGACATTTCGAGCTGAGCATTCATTACTTATCTTTTATCTCGAAATCGTGTGTTGGTAAAGCGTCTCGCTTTGATCAAGTTTATCTTCACCTAGTGACGAAAGTCATGAAAAGTTTCAATCACTTTGAGAATTGCTCTGATGTGAATCAGTCTGTGAATAACGGCTACGAAGCGTCCTCTGAGAATGTCTCAATGATTGAAATGAGAGTTTAGATTATATAACCATGTATTCCTTGAACCGAAGTTTTCGATCTTAGTTGATCAAGAGAAATCGGGAGGATTGTAGAATTGGCTTGCCAAGTCCGCGAACTGACGGAAGTTCTCGACCGAGAATTTCTGCTGGGATTTTTCAAAACTCGTTTGTGTTCTCAGTCCGCGAACTGGCGGAAGTTCTCTTTTCGAGAATTTCTGATGAGTTTGGAAAACTCAACCGATTAACTTAAGTCCGCGAACTTGTTTGTGAACTTAAGAGGTTATGATCTAAAGATGTGCTCTGAACATCATTAAATTACTAAGGAATATTTTATGCAAACTGTGGCTATAATGTTCATGAGCCGATTCAATCGAATCGAATCATCTTTGTTTCAATTGTGTATTATGTAGTTACATAAGATCTCATAGCAATTGAACAACTCTTTAACTAGTTCATTTGAGTCAATTGAACTAGTTATGGTGAAGAAGAACAAGGTTAATATGAAATTCTCATATGGTTAACCTTTTGGGTTACTATGTTGAACCAACATACACGTACACGTTTGGGCATGGTTGTGTTTAATATAACCGCTCATCTGTTTTTGTTGAGTTTATATGCCTAGTATGTCTTCTTTTTGGATTAGTTGGAAGAATAACTAGTGCTTTGAATAGCGATGATTGTGACTACACATAGCTATTTTTGTTTTCATCTTCTTATGTTATTTTTTAGGTTTATCGGTATTAAATTCTAAAAATATTTGGAGGATGATGTTTATTGAAGTATTTTAATGTTTTGTGATATTGCAATATTTTTATCGGATATGTATTCTTTACGTCCGTGAACTTGAAGGTCCCATATTGCTGTCAAAAGCAAAGTCGTTCATGAATCGGTATTCGTATTGATGAAAGGATGAATGGACTTTTGACATATACAAAAGTTAAGCCTATGTGATCATTAATTTGATGGAAAATAGGATAAAATATTTTGTTCAACAAGGATAAAGTCTATTATGTCTTTATGATGGAAAATAGAATAGATACTTGTATGTTATCCACGGTATTGATCTTCATTGATCCATTTTATTATGTTTGACCGTGAAGGCTCCATTGTGTGTCTTATGTTGAGCACCTTATAACTAAGTCGATTTACCTTGGCTTTGTTGGTTGTTCCATAAGATGCTATATGCCGAGCATTAAGAACTAAATTAATCAACTAGTTTGGTTATTTAGTTTGTACTCCATAAGTTTTCTTTCTTATGTCGAGTACATGTACGGTTAAGGTTGTCATATTCTATGATGAACTTAGTCGGGGTTCCATAAGTTCTTTTATGTTGAGCCCAAAATAATTAAATTGATTACTTCGGTGATTAGTTTGGTTATGTATATTCTAATTAGATTAATTATAAGTTCTCTTGTAATTAATCTAGTGGATTTTTTCATATATTCCACAAGTTCTTGTGTTGAGTATATGAAAGGCTACACTATCATGTTCTTTGGTTAATGTAGTCATATATTCTGTAAGGTTTTCCTTATGTTGAGTATTTGAAAGGTTAAGTTAGTCATCTCCGTGTGATTGACTTAGTCGTAGCTCCGTGAGTTTACTTATGTTGAGCACTTTCAATTAAATTGATCACTTTTGTGGTTTGATTTAGTTGCGTATTCCAATTGAATTAATCATGGGTTTACTTGTGGTTAATTTGGTTGAGCTTTGGATATAGAAAATCATTCCTATGGATTTTGGTGTCCAATATAAAATCCTTCTTTTCTTTCGAAATTAAGGTCGCTCTTGTTGTTCTCTCGGGAATGACATCAAATGGGGGAGAGTTCTTTTGAACTTATGCTTAATGGTAATATCTTGCGGGGAGTGCGGCTGTGGAATTTTATAGGGGTTATCTTGTATCTTAAAACTCCTTAATGAATGTTGTTAGCTTCGGCTATTAGATGGCATCTAAATTAAGTTGGTATGTATTTTTTTTTGGTCATGAAATGTTCTTGTGGAAATTTCATTATGATCCCATTCTTGTACCTTTACTAATTTTATTGACAAAAAGGGGGAGAAATATTGTAGTTCACACTACAAATACATATGATTTTCGGATCATTGTGTAAGGGGGAGTGGTTTCCATGATCGAGATAGAGTATTGACTAAGGGGGAGTGATACATATCATCGTAGTATTATTGTTAAAGTCGTGATACAATTGGACTTTGATGTTATATAATAATACTATGACACTGTATAATAATGATCGAGAATCTCGATTTCTCTCATTGTTATAGCTACGGATCTTCAACAACGATGGTGCTAAACTTACAACCTTTGGGATCATTGGAGTACTTGGAAGGACTAAGATTTCAAGGAACGTTGAAGATTAAACTATGGAATAGGAGCCACTAAAGTTTATCTTTTTTGTATTCCATATGTATTAATAGTTTTGTCACTAAAATTGACAAAGGGGGATATTGTTAGAGCATAGCTCGGTCAACCTCGCATGCATTGCTATCTCAAGCATGTTTGTCAATGTTAGTGATCAAAACTATAAGTCTTGATTTCTAGCCTACATAGCTAAGTCTCGGACTAGGATAGAAAAGTGTAGTTGAGGTCAAGGACTTCATGGCGATTCATCATACAACCACGAAGATCTATACAAGGAACCGTGGAACTTCATCAACAAAAAGGTATGTGGAGACTTGAACTTATCTATCACTCAAAAGTCTATCTCTTTTATCTCCTACTTCTTATGAGACAAAAGTCGTATGCTATATAGACTAGATCATACACATTTGACATTTCGAGCTGAGCATTCATTGCTTATCTTTTATCTCGAAATCGTGTATTGGTAAAGCGTTTTGCTTTGATCAAGTTTATCTTCACCTAGTGATGAAAGTCATGAAAAGTTTCAATAACTTTGAGAATTGCTCTGAAGTGAATCGGTCTGTGAATAACGACTACATAGCGTCCTCTGAGAATGTCTCAATGATTGAAATGAGAGTTTAGATTACATAACCATGTATTCCTTGAACCGAAGTTTTCGAACTTTGTTGATCAAGAGAAATCGGGAGGATTGTGGAATTCGCTTGCCAAGTCCGCGAACCTAGTTCGACGGAGGTTCTCGACCGAGAATTTTTGCTTGGATTTTCCAAAACTCGATTGTGTGCTAAGTCCGCGAACTCAGTCCGCGAACCTAGTCCGCGAACTGGCGGAAGTTCTCTTTCCGAGAATTTCTGCTGAGTTTGGAATACTCAACCGATTAACTTAAGTTCGCGAAATTGTTTGTGAACTTAAGAGGTTATGATCTAAAGATGTGCTCTGAACATGAAACATTAAATTACTAAGGAATGCTTTATGCAAACCGTGGCTATAATGTTCATGAGCCGATTCAATCGAATCGAATCATCTTTGTTTCAATTGTGTCTTGTGTAGTTACATAAGATCTCATAGCAATTGAACAACTCTTTATCTAGTTCATTTGAGTCAATTGAACTAGTTATGGTGAAGAAGAACAATGTTAATATGAAATGCTCATATGGTTAACCTTTTGGGTTACTATGTTGAACCAACATACACGTACACGTTTGGGCATGGTTGTGTTTAATATAACCGCTCATAACTTGTTTATGTATCTTGGTAAAACTATTCACAATGCCTGACTTTTGTATTGGTATGACTTTTATTAATGAAACCGATCTTAAGTAATCACCTGAGATGGTATGATCGATATGTTGTAATTGGTATGACCAACTCTAGACATTGGGGAACCGATCCTAGTAAGAGGTGCAACCGATCACAAGTATGTGGAATCGATCCTTGTAAGAGGTACAACAAGTCTTAGTAATTGGTAACCGATCCTATGACTTGTACAACCGATCACAAGTAAAATACCATAATTATGTGGTAACCGATCCTAGTACCTAGTCAACCAGCTTTTGGAAAGCTAATGTGATCGATCCTAGTACCCACATGGAGGTAGAACCGAAGCTTTGCGTTTTGGTATAATCGTGAAACCCATTAATGGTGATTTGATAGGATAATCAATCACATAGTTCTTGGAAGTCAGATGAACCAATTCTAAACTCGTTTGGAAGTGTGGCAAATTGGTTCCAAGATTGTAAATATGAAAAAGGATTTACAAAGTAAAGATGTCGACATACTTTGAACATGTGCAGTAATACTTATTTTTTATTGTTCAAAGATATTCCTTAATAACTAAAGAAGAATCCCGGATTGAAATAAATTGAGAATCTTTTAATTAAGGTTTTTAGTTTTATATGCTTTTAATTTCCAGCAATTAAATGCATATCTTTAGAAAATAAAAATTGGTAATGTGCATTTACTAATTGGAGATTTTCTACTGAGATTTCGGTCAATATTTGGACAGAGCATTTCCAGGAATTATGAAAACCGAATTTGGAAATATATTGCATATTTTGAGAATATCTTCGGTTTGTAAATTCCTTAGTCTCCAAACTTCCTTGGTCTATAAATATTGAAGTTTGCATTTCGAGCAAACTAATCCTCAGAGCCAGCAAAACTAGCTAGTTGTGTTGTTACTGGTGGAGCGGTCTATTCGGAGAGGAAAGTACCCTAATTAGGCGAAATCTCTTACGACCGCTCGTTTTAAAGACTTCTTTGGGATTGATAAGCTCTACGAGTACCGCTGGTGGGAAACTAGACTTCTTTCGATTGATTTGATTGACTAACGGTTGTTGAACTTTGATTATACCTAGTTTGTTTATGCTTGAGAATCTTCTCTTCTGATATAAGATTCACTCAAACTAGATCGAAGTATCGACGGGGATCTTTAAAACTGTTTGTAGATCTATAGACGTCTTGTGATAATCCATCGTTAACAGACTCCGTTTTGTGTGTGATTGATCACAAGAGATTCAAGTTGTTTATGTGCAGGTGTTTATTGAAGATCTAAGAAGATTTGAAGACAAAGAAGATTTCTTATTTGAGTTCATAATCTTTGGTGTGCACAAAACTTGATCGGATGGGGATACAACTATTTTATCTTTATGATAACCTTGATTGATTGGTTGAGTAGATCCGCATCAATACATTTGTTTATGATTAAGAGTATTGATTGCATAGTATAAAAAATTACTTTGGTATTTGTGAATAAATAGATCTAAGAACCTGATAAAGGAGTTTATTGGGACAAATGGAAGATCCTTTTGTAAAACTCATATCATGTTGTTTGAAAAGAGTTTTTACCGAACAAATTTGTTGTCCCTTTACTGTTTGGAATACGAACCAAAGGGATTTTTCCAAGTGCGTGACTTATTACAAGTTGGAGGCGCAGGAATACTGAGGGAACTAGGTGAACTATAGGTTCAGTTGCTTGGTCTCAACTATACAAAGTTGGTTTAGATTTTGTATAGCGGCTTAATTCTGAGAGTATTGAATTCTGTACAAGGTCCCTGGGTTTTTCTACATTTGCGGTTTCCTCGTTAACAAAATCTTGCTGTGTCTTTACTTTTCTATTTCCACAATTATAATTGTTTTATTATAATTAGTAGTAAAATACACAAACATTAATTCCTAATTACTTGATAGCAATCATATTGTGTTTGGTTAAGTCTGAACCTATTATCAAGTAATCATACTTCGTTGTTGTATTGTCTCGATCTTGCATCCATAGTCACTCACACAAGTTATCTTGTTGTCGTATTGTCTCGATCTCGTATCCATAGACGATCACACGAAGTGTGAACCGATTAGTTGTATTGTCTCGACTCAGTCCATAGACAATCACTTTCGAACAAAGGACTTATAGGTGGAAAATTTTTAGATTGAGGTATATTTGGGTACCCTCGTCTTTTCAATTGGTATCATAGCAGGCAAACACGAAAAGACCTAACAATCTGTGTTTGGTGCGATCCAACCTATAAGATATGAGTCAAAATAAGAAAAGCAAAGCTAAACTTATGAAGAACTCAGTTAACGTATGTCAAGATAATGAGAATAATATCTCAGAGAAGGTCAATGGAAATTGGTCTCGTAATTCTTTTCGAAAATTAAAGAAAAAGTCTATGACTAATAACTTGATTGAGATTCAGGTTCCTGATCAGAAAAGAATGAATCTGAAACTCAAGAAACATGTTTTGGATCCGACTCCAATCTCTAGTGAAAATCGTCTGAAAAGAGATTAGATTCACTAGTCTTCCCAAGTTCTGGTTTTTGTAAAATGTTAGAAAGATTTTTCAAACATGTTGAAAACTATTCAGAAAAGGGAAAAACCATTAACAGTCTAGATGATATCCTAGAAATTATTGTTCAATTGAATGTAAGGATTTGTGAAGGAAAGCGAGAAACACTCAGTCTTCAAAATAATCTGGCAGATTATTTGGAACAAAAATTG
This sequence comes from Papaver somniferum, assembly GCF_003573695.1. Taxonomy (NCBI): domain Eukaryota; kingdom Viridiplantae; phylum Streptophyta; class Magnoliopsida; order Ranunculales; family Papaveraceae; genus Papaver; species Papaver somniferum. Next base: position 128,414,871 of record NC_039367.1, on the reverse strand, counting down.
GCTCTATGCAACGAAGTTCATCAACAGACTACAGAGTGTGAAATTCTTACTCAATCGCTGGAGCATTCACAAATAAGGAATAAGATCCTTACTGAATATCTTGTTACAGATACATGTCGAAAGGTATATCTAGACAAGTGTTTAAAAAAACATTTCCAACAATGAATGGATACCTTAAGAGGATTGTAACGAGATGTCTTTAATTAAAGTCTGCAGTAGTAGAAATTGATGTTAAGTGATATTTATAAGAATGAATTTTTGTTTTGGGAATTAGTCGGTTGTTTTTCTTAAAATTTCAAGGTAAAATCTAAAACCTGGTTCTCTTGTTAAGTCATTAGTATACTGGTGTTGTACCTAGTCTCTATAAACTCTTTGTTTAAGAAAATATGGATTTGATTTTTGTCTTCCTCTATTATACGCTTCACCCATTATCAAACTTTGTATAATATGTATCGTTTTTCATTTCGAGTGGCGCGACCGGGGTTTGGCCTTGCTGGACTGGTTGAAATCCAACCTGTTAGAAGGAAAAATTTACTGGTCTGTTACAGTTTGGTATCAGAGCAGTTCCGATCTATTCGTACTATGAGTTTTGAACTTGCTGGTTTTCCGATATTGTGTATTTGATTTTAAGCTATGAATTTACTTTTTTTTTTAATTTGTATCGTCCGTCGAGTTTCATTCGGGTTTTAGTAATCGAAGCAAAATATTTTATGAGACGAATAATTCATCGACTTTCTGTTGTTTTTGGGGTTGGGAAAAATAATACGGAGCCATGATATATATGTATATAGCTTGTTGTGATTTCTAGTCTCCTCCTAAGTTCAATGACTGTTGTCAATAAGGTGTATTTTAGTATATATTCTTATCTTTTGAAGACGTTTCAAAGTGTGAATTCGGAAACCCCCATAACAGCTGGAATGGTAAGGTACTATACTACCAAAACCAAGCATGTCAAAGCAAAGTTGGTGCAAGGAAAGGCTGCGCTACTTGTAGAGTTGGAATCGTATTTATAGCTGGTGAGATGGTTATCATAAACTCGTATTTACTAAGCTTGATATTTGTGCAATCTTCTTAGCTTCATATGTTCGTGTGGGCGTAATATTAGATCAACTGACCATGATAGGACGTTTTAATCTCCCTTGTTTCTTCGAAACTTAAGTTTACCTACTGCTGCGTACTTGAACTTTTTATGTGCTTACTATGTGCGCTGCTACTTCGATTGAACTATGGTTGTAGTGACTGTGAAATAAGATGTCCTTTATTTATTCATTTTTTCCGTAGTCGTTGGTGGCAGTAACGAAAGGACTTATATGATGTGTCCGGTTATGGGTTCTTGTAAAATTGTTAGTAGTTAGTACTGTGCTACGATGTCTCGTTCTTATGAGCCGTTGGTTTTGCGAAAATTTCATTTCGATCTCCTTTGCACATTTTTGTGGGTATACGAGTGTTTTATTTTGTGGTGTCCAAAATTTAGAAACTGTGAGTATTCTCTTGGCTTTGTCTAAGTTACGGATCTTTTGAACTACTAGTGAACTATGGTATTGAGATATCTTTAACTTGAGTCTAAATTTTAGATCAGGTTAATTTCTTTGCGTAAGTTCTGGAAATCTTAAATTAAGCACATATGTCACCAATTTCCTTGTTAAAATATTAAAAATCCCATTTACCTGGGTGCTTTATTTCCATGGTACAAGACATTTTTGTTAACCAAAATTTCTCCATCAGTACAACTTGGTCTTCCTTTACTGTTTTTTAATTTTCATTGAATTAGATGTGTATTTCGCATCTTAGACCAGCATCACTGGCAAATACTTCACCATAGTCTTTTTTTCAGCTGAATTGTTTCTCAATAACTTTTGATGGTACTGATCTTATGAAGTCGACTATGTTTGTGTTATTGTCATGCCCTTTTGTAAAGAAGAGTCACTATTCTTGTTTTACACTAGCATATGTACAGATTTTTAGACAATTTTGATGATTGGCCGAACCTGGTTTCAAAGTAGTAGCATGCTACTTTGTGTGAATTGATTCATTTTTGTTTTCTTTCTTTTAACTAGCCAATGGGTCCTTGTTGTTAGTGTTGTAGTGTTGTTAAGGAACAAGGTTTAATATCAACTTAAGTACAACCACCACCTTTCTCATGTGATTGAGTGACTAGACTTGAAGACGAACAACAATAATGTTACAATGAATTGACATTGCACGTTACCAGCTAAATGAATCAAATTCTTCAGGCAAACGCCACCATAATGAGGAGAGTGATACCGCAGACACACACAACTTGGAAGAAGCGAATTAGGATCTGAAATTCGAAATGCTATGAGTAAGCTGAGATAGTTGGAGATAATTTTCTTCCCTTCTTTTTCTTTTTTTAACTCTTAATTTTTATTTTGAATTCCGAGGACAAAATTCTTTTTTTTAGTGGTTGATAGTGTAACGAGATGTCTTTAATTAAAGTCTGCAGTAGTAGAAATTGATGTTACGTGATATGTATAAGAATGAATTTTTGTTTTGGGAATTAGCCGGTTGTTTTTCTTAAAATTTCAAGGCAAAATCTAAAACCTGGTTCTCTTGTTAAGTCGTTAGTATATTGGTGTTGTACCTAGTCTCTATAAACTCTTTGTTTAAGAAAATATGGATTTGATTTTTGTCTTCCTCTATTATACGCTTCTCCCATTATCAAACTTTGTATAATATGCATCGTTTTTCATTCTCGAGTGGCGCGACCGGGGTTTGGCCTTGCTAAACGGGTTGAAATCCAACCTGTTAGAAGGAAAAATTTACTGGTCTGCTACAAGGACATATAGAATGTCTTGAACAAAAGACATCAACAATTTGTCTAATGCAGATCAAGATCACATGGGTTCAAATTCAAGGAACATATCATCCTGGGCACAAGATGTAATCAAGGATATAGCATCTCGCAATATTCCTCTCAAAAGGTATTTGATGAGGAAGATCCTCACCTCAGCGCTTAATTGCGTTGGAATGTGCATCCTTACAATGACCAATCTACTGATATAAAGAAGCACACATATCTGGGCTATTTGTATCCTATCAATAATCTCTTATTCAACATAGAGAGTTTACACAATCTACCTGAAGATGTTTAATCTGTCTCCATGTGTAGAAAAGCTATCTTACAAACAACTTCTGTAAACAGGATAAGTTTCCCTATCTAAAGCAGTTTTAGATACGTGATTTAAAAGGTTGATTCTTTCTAAAGAATCTTTGTGATTTTCTAACACATTAGATGCGAAAGCTTTTCAAATCTGGTCAGAAATATTTATTTAAGGCTGACTCCTATGTTTGGAATGTGTTAAATGTTACTCGAATATATGAACCCACATTATTTGAGAACCTACGGTAACAGGATGTATCCTCAAACCAGATCTCAAGCAAAACTTCTGAAAGCCTTGAGTGGAATGCCTTCTAATGAAGCTATTCATCTTGATAATACCTTCAAGAAATCTGGTTGTGAAGATAAAGAAAACGAAAAGGAAGATGTGACTCATCTCCTTGTCCAAAATAGTTTGGATGCTAAGATTGATATTATTAATCTTCGACAAGTCCTCCTCAGTACTATCGATACACATCATAGACAGACAGCACTACTTAGAACTGTTATCCGTAACCAAAGAAAGTTGATTAAACTTGGAATCGGTAATTGGGAGTATGCTCGGAATATTAATCGAAAGGTTAATGATTTAGCCTGTGAACATAATCAAGGTAATGTGTGCAGAATCCGAGATATCAGTCGAGATGTTGTTGATGAAGATCCTGAAAATTTTGAGGAAATTGAGGATGATCTTTGAAAAATCTGTTGAAAAAATAGACATTAGTTTTTGATTATTTCAATAAAGTCTATTTTGAATAAAACTATCTATTATTTATGAATAAAATTATTATGTTATAATTTTGGGTTATTTAGTTTTTGGTACTCAGATTTTGTCCAGATTTTGAGTTTAGTCTAACTTTTGTCCAGCTTGGTGTTTGGTACTTGGAATCGACGTTGACCCGCGTTGACTCGGTTAAATTTAGACTTCCGTATCATAATTATTAATTTTTTTAATAAATCTAATTAAAACTCTAATTTACTGTTATACCCTTTTACTTTACTAAAAAAGTCTTCCCAACACCCTAAATTCATTTTGTCAACACCCAGAAATCCAATCAAAAACCACCTCCATGAGGTCAATTTCTTTTCTTTTGTCACCAACAGCTAGCAAACAAAAATACCAACTCAACTCAACTCCAATTCATTTCATCACTTCATTAGCACCAACCGATATTCCCTGATCAAGAAACACGAATCAGCAGACCCATCTAACTATCTTCAACGAAAAACAACATCTTCTCAATCTACTGAAGTCGATAGAAAAAACTACAATTCTCCATTATTTCTTATCTGAGTCGATATCTTGTTCTTGTCCCTTGCAATTAATCACAAAAGCGACAAACCCATTTCTCCAATATCATTATAACCCTGAATTGCATCTATCTTGATTTGTTCGAAGCAGCGACAACAACGAGCATCAATTCTTCTTACAATTCTCTCATCCAGTTTTCGATTTGATTTGGGATGATTTAACCTGATTCTATGAAATCTCAAATGTAGTAGCAGCAGTAGAAATTGAGGTATATAGATCAGTGAACGAGAGAGTGAGCTTAAAGAGGTGTATACTATATAGTATAACCTTGTGGTCCGTGTTTCGTCATCTCTGTTCGTAGTTCGTACATCTAAAGGAGCTGCTGCCGCTGCCGCCGCTGCCATAGTTACGAGGGAGTTGAAAATGAAGGAATAAGAGTAGAGATTTAGGGTTACTTGACATATTACATCAAGACCGTAGGCTAACTATTTACAACCCTTGGATCATAAACCCACTTCAGGGGTACACTTGTAAACTTAATAATTAAAATTATTTTTATTTCATAAAATTAATTAAAGTCTGGTCATTAACAGTCAACGCGGGTCAACATTTTTTCCAAGTACCAAACGCCAAGCTGGATAAATGTTAGACCAAACTCAAAATCTGGACAAAATCTGAGTACCAAAAAAAAATAACCCTATAATTTTTCTTGTGATAGTTTTCGATTATATAGTTTGTGCTTGAATGCTTTATATTATTGTTATTTATGTTATGGGATGTTTGATTTCGGTTTTCATAACCTTAATATTCGATATCATTTGTGTGAACCCTTATGGTTTGGGTGACTTTTTGATTTAGCGGGATTGAGTTCTAGCCCATGTTGGTAGACTTTATCAAAGGATCATAAGGGGTTCTGATTGAAACTAATATGTGAAAAAGTCACAATATGTTTAATCGTTTTTGGCTTAGCATAAAAGCATATGTGTTTCGAAGTTTCAAATTTTGCATCACATTAGTTAAAACCGATTTTCAACCTTTCTCTAGTAAAGGTTGGTCTTTGTTGTTGTTCTTTTGTCTTGCGAGAGGATGACAACACAACGGGGGAGAGTTCTATGTGAACTTGCGCTTCATGACATATCTTTTGAGGTGAAGAGGATGCGGAACTTGAGGTAACGAATTTGTTAGTTAATCGTTTTCCTGTTTAAGAAAAGCCTGATTTTATTGCATATATTTATTTCTTTTGCTTAACAAAATTTCGATACAATTGATGTTTATTCCATTATTTGTGTATGGATGTGTGTGTGATTCAATTGTTTCCGATTAAGAAAAACTATTATTATGTTGCTTTATGGTTTAGTATCAATTGTTTAGGCTTACAAAATTACGGTGCAATTGCGGTACTTTAATGTCTATGTTTGTTTCAATTGCTTCCAGTTGAGGTAAATAATTATGCAAGTTGATTTATTTGCTTTGTATAAATTATTTATGGCTTAACAAAAGGGTTTTCGGGATCAATTGTTTAGTCCAATTCGATTCCGGATAAGAGAAACTAAGTTAATTCTAATCTTAGTTAGACTTATCAAAGTGGAGGTTTTGGTTATTCAAGTCTAATCGAATGCCTTAACAAGAAATGCTAGTTAACTAACCTAGTACTTGTCTTGTTTAAAAGTGAAAGGTCTAAGTTATTGTTCAAATAATTAGAAACTGATGAGAAAAATAGAGTTAATTATGATCTTTATTTTGGTCTTATCAAACAAACGATTGTATTTGTACAATCGTTTTAGCAAAAGAACTAAGGTGCTTAGTCAATTTTTAATTTGCTAAACTATTAGGGAAAATTGCTTTGGTCAATTGTTTCCTTGATAACATATCAAAACAAAATTACATTGTAGTTTCGGTTTTGATATTAGTTATCTAAAATGGTGTGTGGAACCCTCGTGCTTGACTCTTATAGGTTTTGCAAGTCTTTTAAGATTTGTAAGATCCTTTCGGTTTGTCTTTTATTTGCTCGTACCTTTGTCATTTTGTGACAAAAAATGGGAGAAATATATGGAGTAAACAAGTGATTTGGTATCACTGAGGAAAGGATAATGGTGCTTAAACGTTATATCTAACGAAAGAGTAAAGCATAGACTAAGGGGGAGTAACATATCATATTGATACTTGTGGTTATCTTAACTACAAAGGGAATAACAAAGACGTGTGGATTTAAAATCTACCTATCTTACCTTTATGGGGAGTATTAGCTTAGTTATTATAATGTCAACAACGGCATTTATTGATTGAATGTATACAGGTTATTATGTTGTTGAAACTTGGAATCAAGCGTATGTGTAATGAATTCTTGTAATTTTTTTATCCATATGATGTAAGAGTTTTGTCACTAAAATTGACAAAGGGGGAGATTGTTAGAGCATAGCTCGGTTGATCCCACCAAGCGTTGGTATGTCAAATTTGGTTGTCATATTTTAGTGAATCAAAACTCATTTAAAGAGTCGCTTGATTTTTTACTAGAGTCAACTTCGTATAGGTTGGCTAGAAAGTTACTAGGATATGATACTTACAAGTATTATGTGAAGACCTGAAGAATGTGAAGAAGTAAAGAGCTACAACGACGACATCATCCTTCCTCTTAAGGTTAGTAATAGTTGTTTTGAACTGTTTCATTCCTAACGTATCTTTCAAGTCGTGCATATTGAAAACATAACTGCGAAGCTGTGAATGATTATACTCTAGTTAGACATAGTATTAAGGAATTACAATAAGAAGTATAACGTCTATCTTTTGAACTTCGTATATAAGACATCGATATAATCGCATGAATGCTATTATGATTATGTATGGATATGGGTGAAGATTTCGTCCTAGGAAACAATGTTTTACATTCATTTAAAGGAAGTACAATTCATAAACTTGTTTTGTGAATCGAAAGGGAAATCGCTAGGCTTATTGGTATTGTTATTCATTGCAAATCTTTGGATTACCAATATGTGTGTTTAGTATAACCGCTCATAACTATTTTATGTATCTTGGTAAAACTATTCACAATGCCTGACTTTTGTATTGGTATGACTTTTATTAGCGAAACCGATCTTAAGTAATCACCTGAGATGGTATGATCGATATGTTTTAATTCGTATGACCAACTCTAGACATTGGGGAACCAATCCTAGTAAGAGGTGCAACCGATCACAAGTATGTGGAATCGATCCTTGTAAGAGGTATAACTAGTCTTAGTAATTGGTAACCGATCCTATGACTTGTGCAACCGATCATAAGTAAAATACCATAATTATGTGGTAACCGATCCTAGTACCTAGTCAACCAATTTTTGGAAAGCTAGTGTCACCGATCCTAGTACCCACATGGAGGTACAACCGAAGCTTTGCGTTTTGGTAGAACCGTGAAACCCATTAATGGTGATTTGATAGGATAATCAATCACATAGTTCTTGGAAGTCAGATGAACCAATTCTAAACTCGTTTGGAAGTGTGGCAAATCGGTTCCAAGATTGTAAATATGAGAAAGGATTTACAAAGTAAAGATTGGTAATGTGCATTAATAATGCATATCTTTAGAAAATATCTTTAGAAAATAATTTAGTTTTATATGCTTTTAATTTCCAGCAATTAAATGCATATCTTTAGAAAATATCTTTAGAAAATAATTTAGTTTTATATGCTTTTAATTTCCAGCAATTAAATGCATATCTTTAGAAAATAAAAATTGCTAATTTGCATTAATAATTGAAGATTTTCTACTGAGATTTCGGTCAATATTTGGACAGAGCATTTCCAGGAATTATGAAAACCGAATTTGGAAATATATTGCATATCTTGAGAATATCTTCAATTTTGGAAATTCCTTGCTGTCCAAACTTCTGTGGTCTATAAATATTGAAGTTTGCATTTCGAGCAAACTAATCCTCAGAGCCAGAAAAACTACCTAGTTGTCTTGTTACTGCTGGAGTCGTCTATTCGGAGAGGAAAGTACCCTAATTAGGCGAAATTTCTTACGACCGCTCGTTTTAAAGACTTCTTTGGAATTGAGAAGCTCTACGAGTACCGTTGGTAGGAAACTAGATAATTGTAGTTTATTATTAGTTTTCGATTGATTTGATTGACTAATGGTTGTCGAACTTTGATTGCACCTAGTTTGTTTATGCTTGAGAATCTTCTCTTCTGATATAAGATTTACTCAAACTAGATCGAACTATCGACGGGGATTTTTAGAACTGTTTGTAGATCTAAAGACATCTTGTGGTAATGCATCGTTAACAGACTCCGTTATGTGTGTGATTGATCACAAGAGATTCAAGTTGTTTGTGTGCAGGTGTTTATTAAAGATCTAAGAAGATTTGAAGACAAAGAAGATTTTTTATTTGAGTTCATAATCTTTGGTATGCACAAAACTTGATCGGCTGGGGATCCAACTATAATCGGTTTATCTTTGTGATAACCTTGATTGATAAGTTGAGTAGATCGGCATCAATACATTTCTTTGTGATTAAGAGTATTGATTGGATAATCTAAATAATTACTTTGGTAGTTGTTAATAAATAGATCTAAGAACCTGAAAAAGGAGTTTATTGGGATAAACGGAAGAGCCTTTTGTCAAACTCATATCACGTTGTTTGAAAAGAGTTGTTACCGAACATATTTGTTGTTCCTTTACTGTTTGGAATACGAACCAAAGACTTTGTTCCAAATGCGTGACTTATTACAAGTTAGAGGCGCAATAATACTGAGGGAACTAGGTGAACTATAGGTTTAGTTGCTTGGTCTCAACTGTACGAAGTTGGTTTAGATTTTGTGTAGCGGCTTAATTCAGAGAGAATTCAATTCTGGACAAGGTCCCGAGGTTTTTCTGCATTTGAGGTTTCCTCGTTAACAAAATCTTGTTGTGTCTTTTACTTTTCTATTTCCGCAATTATAATTGTTTTATTATAATTAGAAGTAAAATACACAAACGTTAATTCCTAATTACTTGATAGCAATCCTATTGTGTTTGGTTAAGTCTGAACCTATTATCAAGTAATCATACTTCGTTGTTGTTTTCTCGATCTTGCATCCATAGTCAATCACACAAGTTATCTTGTTGTCGTATTGTCTCGATCTCGTATCCATAGACGATCACACGAAGTATGAACCGATTAGTTGTATTGTCTCGACTCAGTCCATAGACAATCACTTTCGGAGAAAGGACTTATGGGTGGAAAAGTTTCAGATTTAGGTATATTTGGATACCCTCGTCTTTTCAGACTTCATTTGGGATTCGTAAATCCAGATCCAACTATTTTCTCTGTAGTTGTGTGTTCTGATCTTACTTGTTCTATCGTATTGACTACTATCTTCTTTAAGATTTGCTTGAGATTTATCTCCGATAGGTAAGTGGTAGGCTTTGAAAAGGTGTAAAAATTATCCCCGGCCAAAAACTTGGTGGGCCCGGAGATATGTATAAAATTAAGCGCAATGAAAACGGGGGCCTACAGTAATACCGCAAGTGCACGGTCGTCAGTTGTAGCTCGTGCAAGTACGGGTCGATCCACAGAGATCGGGTGTGTTTTGGAGTTTTCTAACTATTTTGGGTTCTAGTTGCTATTGGGCTATGAAGCCTTTTGGCTTAAATTGGGCTTTGAGTACTAATGGGTTTGATAACAATAAAATGAACTGAGCTTGGGCTCAGTTAGTCTTGAAGTGCACTAGGATTTGGTCCTTTGAATGATGAACTAAGAACTTGGGATTTGGTCTCTGAATTAGGCTTTTGGGTTAAGCCTGAATTGGATTGGGCCTTAATAATGAACTTGGGCTTTGGTCTTAAACTTAGGCTTCAGTTTATACAAACAATGGACAGTGGGCTTAGAACTGAGAACAAGGCCTTGAACTGGACTGATGGGCTTTTGCTTGGCAGCAGGCTTGGCAGCAACAACAGCAGCAGCAGCAACAGCAGCAGCAGCTCAGCAGCAACAGCAACAGCTTGGCAGAGAAGGAAGCAGCAGCAGTACTGCAGGGCAGAGGCAAGTGCACAGCAGCACTAGCATAAGCAAGGAAGAAAAAGGCAAACAACATGAACATGGAAGCAACACAGGGCAACACAGGGCAAAAGTAAAGAACAATGCAAGATGAACCAAGGCCTAAGCCAAGGGCAGGGATGATAGTGAAACTGAAATGGAGCAAAACTAAGGCATTCTTCTAGAGTGGGAAGAGAACTAACTTGCTCATTGTCACTAGTGAGCACTAGTTTCTCCCCACTACTCAATCAGCTCAATGCAACCTAAGCATACACAAATAGAATGGCAAGATAATCAGCTTGCTATGAGCACTGATTTCTTCCATTGCACAATCAGTTCAATGCTTCAAAGGTATCTAGCCTAGCATTCCATCAAACTAACAGCAAGTTTAAACATAACAGGAACATTTAACTGACAGTGAACAACATTAACAGGAAATTAAAAGGATATTGCACAAACATTAGGAACATTAACAAGATATTCTAGAGTCTAACAGAACTTTAACAAAATTGAACTAACAGGAGACTAACACAACTAACATGAACATAACTGAAATTAACAATGAACAATTAACAATGAACATAACTGAAATTTAACTGAAACATGAACATGAAACTGAACTGAAACACATTAAAGAGAAAAAAACATTAACATTAACAGGACATGAAAGTCCTGGATGCCGGCTAATCCAAGCATATTAACAGGAGAATAACAAATTTAACATATGCAGTGAAATTAGAATTGAAACATAACAGGGAATTAAAATTGAAACCCTAAAATTAAACAGTTGAAATTGAAGTTAAAAATTAAACCTAAACTAACCCAATTTTGGGGGAATCTCGGCTAGCCCAAGAACACCCTCAAATTGCTCTACACACTCTCTATTTATAGCATACAATTACCCAAATTTTTCAAACCCTAAAATTAGAAATTAGGTATTTTTCAATTCCGAAATTTCTCACCAAATTCGCTGAATTGGTGGTGACCCATGCCTCTTTTCTTCCCTCTCGGTCCTTCTCTGCCTCCAATTACGTCAATTTCTAGCTATCAACCTAGTTCCTCGAGTTCACATGCCATCAGTGAGAGGCGTGAAATGGACGAACTAACTTGACAGTTAGGAGAGATGGTGGCGTCTGTGATGTCGGGGAAGTGGGTGGTTTGGCAGTGGAAATGGGGGTGAAGTGAAGGCTGGTACGGTGGAGGCAGGAGATGGTGTTTGGTGGTGGCAGGACATGGTGTCTCTGCAGAGGTGAGGGGGGGAAGAGGAAAGAAAGAGGAGAAGAATGGGTCGAGTTTAGGGTATAGGTATAGGTTGCTAGTGTGTGAGGCGGATCCATCGAGTCTTGATGTTCTGTGACTCTGAGCTGCGAGATGCGAAGATGGTAGGTAGATCGGATGGTGATGCGGAGGCAAGCGAGGAGCGACCGTCAGATTTTTTGATACAACGAAGTTAACGGCTCTAGATGGGGTTAGGTGTTGTAGTGTAAGGCGGAGATATCAAACGTTGATGAACAGCAAGGGAGCGACCGTTGGATTCAACTACCATCTAATCTGAAGGCTTGGAATTTCAGCGTTGTGGTGCTTGGTAGAGACTTCAGATTTTGATGCTCTATGAAGGAGCGACCATCGGATGCTTCTGAGAACTGATCTGATGGCTGAGAACGGAGGCGTTTTTGTGTGTAGAAAATGAGGTTGTGCGCACCATTCTTCGCGGTTTCCTTGCGTGATTTCTCCCGGCTTTTCACTACTTTTCTGCTCTTTTCGCTCCGCGACTCATCCGAACTTTATTTATTACCTAAAAATGCAAAATTAATTAATAAAAATATTTATTCTTGAAAACAATGAAAATACAGAATATGGGATAAAATGTAGAATTAATGCATAAAAGATGAGTTAAATGCCAACAAAAAGGGATAAATATATACAATATTTGGCACTCATCAAATACCCCCAAACCTGAATTTTACTTGTCCTCAAGTAAAACAAAACTAAGGAAATCCTAACTATACCACTGTTGCTGGTCTCTCGAGTGCATTTAGCGTATGCACTAAGCCTTTTAAACCACTAAGTGTCCCTAGTGGACGAGTTGAAGTCTCGTGAAGGTTTGCTTAGAACGTACCTACAAAGTTCTAGGTCAAAATATAAGCTCAGATTCCATCAAATGTGACATGTGCAAAACAGTTAAAGCTCACAGCAAAATGGAGATGTCAATCTAGCTATCAAAGGCACAATCCTAGCACTGTTAACAAATAAGGACATGTGATAAGAGTGTAAAGTGTATCTACACATGTGTAAAGAAAGATCTGAAGTCATGACTACTAATCACCAAGAGATAGTTTCTCAGGCTAAGAACTGAGGTCGAAATCTAGCTAGCTGTCCGGACTTTACGAGAATTGTGAATGAGTTGGAGGTATTTCACAATTACTCGCGTTGTACATCAATGGCATACACCCTCCTTGCTTACAACACAAAAACACAAAAGATGACTATTTACATGACTCTTATTTACATTGACTATTCTCTTTTTATTTTTGGAACAAGAGATGATGGAATACTTGATTTTTTTGTATTTTTCTGATATATTTTTTCTCTCTTTTTTTTTTTTTTTTTTTTTTTTTTTTTTTTTTTTTTTTTTTTTTTTTTTTTTAAGAAAACACCTTTGATACATATACAAAAGGAAACAAAAGATTACATGACACTTTGCGAGAGGTAGCCCTTTTTGATGCACCCAGTTAAATTCGATGGTTGTCTTTCTTAATGTAACCTCCACCTTCTATCCCAACCAACCAAAGAACAAGCTAGTCAAGTTTCGTTCAGTATTCTAAAGTGATTGGCAATCGTAACTTCCTATCAAACACCTTGAAGATCGAGGCCATACATGTATTGGTAGATCGTGCGCGTGCAAATTTCTTATCACTATGTGAATTGTGCTAGAATCAGGGTGCCTAAATATCTAGACTAAGACTCCTAATAATTATACATATTTGCACAAGAGTCAACATTTCAAGGTAAATGAGCTCCATTTTTTATGATTTTTCATTTTTAATTTTTTTTTTTTTTGAATTTTCAATTTTCAATTTTTTTGGAATTTTTCAATTTTTTCAAAAAGAAGAAGGAGTTCGTTTTCAATTATGGCAAATTATCATGGTATCTACTCTATACCCCCAAACCTAAACTAAACATTGTCCTCAATGTTTCAAAATATGGAAAGAATTAAAATGCAACATATGGAAAGGGACATGCTGAGTAGAGTAAAAGGAGAGAGAATACCCGATTTCGGCGAAAGCAGAATTAAAACTCCGTTATTCAAGGCAAAAATCCAACATATTTCAGCCGAGATCATATTGGATTAGCAAAATATATACAAAAGGAACAAAAGGGTTTTTAAGAAATTTTATCTACTGGATTATATACAAAAAATCACCATACACCAAAAGTCTAAAGAGTTGAGGATCAACCCAAAAGAAAAAGTGTAGAGACATGGAAAGTTTCAAAACACTAAAATTGGACTTAAATGGGAGAAAAATAAAACTTTTTTTTTTTTTTTTTTTTAACAAAGAAAATAAAATTTGGTTTTTGAATGGGAGCAAGCCCACTGTTTGTCCTCTAATGGAATGGAAGGAAGGTTGCGGCCCATGAAACACTAAGTTTTAATTTTGAAAGTTTAATTTGGCCCAGTTGGTTAAGGCCCGACGTTTGTTTTAAAACTTTGGTTTCGAGGTCTACTCTTGAGTGGAAGCAAGCCCACAATCGGTTACAAGCTCAGCTGGGTTTAAACCCAGAGTCCAAAATACAAGTCCAATGAAAGAATTTAAACAAGCCCACAAATTAAACAAACAAGCCCACAAATAAATTATTACAAACCCAACAGAAAATAAGAGAAGCCCAAAAATTGGCTTTAATATTACATGCCCACAATTAAAAATTGGAAGCCCACAATTCGGGTTCTCTTAAATGGGTTACCTTTTAAGCACAGCCCAGCTGCTCTGATATTGTTGCAAAAACCCAGTTGGGTTTTGGTTCTTTTCCTTGGTGGCGTCCCAGCAGAGGAAAAACAGGTTCAGAACAGCAGGTCCAACAGCAAATGAAGTGAAGCAGATGCAGATGCAAATGCTATGCAGTGAAATGCAAAAACAGCTAATAAAACTACAAGAGAAAACACAGCACCAATCCCCGGCAGCGGCGCCAAAAACTTGGTAGGCCTCGAAAAGGGTATAGAACTACCATATAGTTAAGTTATTGTGAGATAACTTGGTAAGATATAAAAATTTGGTAAGATATAAAAATTAATCACCAATCCCCGGCAGCGGCGCCAAAAACTTGGTAAGATATAAAAATTAATCACAAAGCTCTTCGTCTCGTTCTTTATGATTCCACAATAACTTTTTCTACTACCATATAGTTAAGTTATTGTGAGATGATTGATATTTCTAGGCGGTTCTTCGGGAATATAAGACCGGATTATCAATTGGTTCATGTTCACCTTGATTTATCAAAAGACGGAACGAAAACTTCATAGGTACTTCCGTGGGAAACAGATTTATCTATCAGAATAGACTTTTCTGTGGGAGACAGACTTGTTTATAAGTCTTCGATTTTGGGTCGTAGCAACTCTTAGTTGTGGGTGAGATCATCTAAGGGAATCAAGTGCGTAGAGTCCTGCTGGGATTCAGAGGCGTAAGGAACGAAACTGTAACTTAATCAGTGTGAGACTTGGTTAGGTCTCAACTACATTCTTGTCTGAAGTTAACTTGTAGTAGGCTAGTGTCTGTAGCGTCTTAATACAGTGTGGTGTTCAAAACTGGTCAAGGTCCCTGGGTTTTTCTGCATTTGTGGTTTTCTCGTTAACAAAACTTCTGGTGTTGTGTTATTTCTTTTCCGCATTATATTTGTTTATATAATTGAAATATCACAGGTTGTGCGCAGTGTTAGAGCACTACTCGGTTGAACTCGCAAAAGTTGTTATCTCATGCTTGTTTGTCAATTTTAGGTGATCAAAACTATAAGTCTTGATTTCTAGTCTACTTATAGCTATGTCTCGGATTAGGATAGAATGTGTAGTTGAGCTTTAGACTTCACGGTGTTCATCGATTG
The DNA here is from genome assembly GCF_003573695.1 of Papaver somniferum. Lineage (NCBI taxonomy): Eukaryota > Viridiplantae > Streptophyta > Magnoliopsida > Ranunculales > Papaveraceae > Papaver > Papaver somniferum. The sequence continues at coordinate 128,399,397 of NC_039367.1, read as the reverse complement.
AAGACAAATATCCACTGAGGAGAGCGTAGAGGAACTTCATCAACAAAAGGTATGTGGAGACTAAGGTAGTTAATATCGCGTATCGGTCTCGTACCGGCCAGGTCCGATACACCTATACAAAAGATAATATCGGTTTTTATCGGTGATACATCATTAGAACTAAAATTTCAAATATTTATAAAACCATACTAAAAAAATAATAAGAATCATGCATATATCTCAAATTTCTAAAATACAGGGTGGTTTATTAGTCAGCATTGTGATTGTTGTCCCATTATGCCGGTAAATCTTTTTTATTATCCTTCACTTTTATGTTTTACATTTTCCTGCCTTTCAATCGAAATATGGTTTCCATCTTATATCCTACCATATAGTCATTGATTTTTTATCATAAATATATTAGGACTTTTTACCTTCTCCGATTGACGTTGTACTTGTTTGTAAAGACTAGACACATGTTGATGGAAAATTTATTTACTGAAATCGATATTATCGGTGTATAAGTAAAACTGATATATCGGTCTGTACCAGCCTGTACAGCCGATAATATCGTTTCATCTTTGTATCGCCGATATTTTCAATATCGTATAGGTATTTTCTGATACCCGATAAAAACCTGTAATATCGGCCTATACAATCGATATTGACTACCTTAGTGGAGACTAAAACTCATCTATACTCATAAGTCTATTTTATTATATCTTCTATTGAGACTAAGTCGTATAGATATATAGACTTTTACATTATACAGATTTGATATTTCGAGCTGAGTTTAACTCGCTTATATCTTTCTCGAAATATATGTTGGAAAGCTTTTTGCTTAACTACGTTCATCATTATTATTGACGAGTTTAGTTGGAAACAATTTATTTGTTGGAAACTAAATAATAAGTCAAAAGATGATCATGTGAAAATTGCCTTGAAACATCTTACATGATTTGTGTGAGACAGTCATTTGATGTAGACTCGGAATGTTTCGTATTGATAATTCAATCACTTGAAAATTACTTATAAGCTAATAGTTTGTGTGAGACAGCTATTATCATCTTCTGAGTTATGTTTTAATGATTGAAATGGGAGTTTAGAACAAATAACTATTGTCTGGATATAGCACAGTATGCATACCAGTATGCAAATTATTGTAGTATGATTCGGGTCCGGGAACCAAGTTTGCATACCAGTATGAGAATGGTTTTAACTGTCAAAGTCCGGGAACCAAGTTTGCATACCAGTATGCGAATGGTTTCACCTGAGTTAGGTCCGGAACGACAGTACCCATACCCGTTTGTGAACTATCGTACGTGACCGAAGTCCGAAACTTAAGTTTATACCCGTTTGCAAACTAAGTTGGTTTAAGTTCTAAAATCGGTTAAGTATGATTTCATACTCATGAACAAATATATTTATATATTAAGGAATGCAATCTTTGCAATCCGTGGCTAAATGTTCATAAATTGGTTCTCTTGAATCAAATCCGATTTTGTTTCAATTGTGTCTTGTATACTTCTATGAGAATATAAACAATTGAACAACTCTATCAGTAACGCAATTAGATTCATTCGATTATCATTTGATCTAGAAGTGTTAGATGAATGTGGTTAATAAAAAAGTGTTCATATGGCTAACTTCGGTTAACAATTGTTGAGCCAACTCAATATACACGTTTAGGTACGGTTACCCATATCTAAATGAAGGTATATTTCATTTGTGTGTAACAAGATAAGACCATCTAATGGTGGAGATATATTGCTTTGGTTTTAAGAAAACTTAGCTTGAATCTTAAATCAGGTTTTCATCTAACGGTGAATTTTGATTGTTTTGTTTCAAAGATATCAAACCCTGATTGGAAGACTATATAAGGGAGAACTCTAGCAACTGGAAAACCTAATCCCCACACCTCTTGTGTAATACTAGTTGCGACTAGAGTCGATTCTCCTTTAACCTAGGTTTTTCCTAAATCCATAATAGGTTAACGACTTAAAGACTTCATTGGGATTCTGAAGCCAGACCCAACTATTTCTTTATAGTTGTGTGTCCTGATCTTACTTGTTCTATCGTATTGAGTACTATCTTCTCTAAGATTTGCTCGAGATTTATCTCTGATAGGTAAGATATAAAAAGTAATCACAAAGCTCTTCGTCTCATTCTTTGTGATTCCACAATAACTTCTTTTACTACCATATAGTTAAGTTATTGTGAGGTGATTGATATTTCTAGGTTGTTCATCGGGAATATAAGACCGGATTATCAATTGGTTTCTGTTTACCTCGATTTATCAAAAGGCGAAACAAAGACTTCGTAGGTATTTCTGTGGGAGACAAATTTATATATCAGAATAGACTTTTCTGTGGGAGAAAAATTTGTTTATAAAGTCTTCGACTTTGGTTCATAGCAACTCTTAGTTGTGGGTGAGATCGGCTAAGGGAATCAAGTGCGTAGAGTTCTGTTAGGATTCATAGGCATAAGGAACGCGAATGCACCTTAATCGGTGTGAGACTTAGTTAGGGCTCGACTACATTCCAGTGCGAAGTTAACTTGTAGTAGGCTAGTGTCTGTAACGGCTTAATATAGTGTGGTGTTCAAATCTGGACTAGGTCCCGGGATTTTTCTGCATTTGCGGTTTCCTCGTAAACAAAACTTCTCGTGTCTGTCTTATTTCTTTTGCGCATTATATTTGTTTATATAGTTGAAATATCACAGGTTGTGCGTAGTTCAATCAATTGGTAAATCCGACCTTTGGTTGTTGATTGAAATTGATTGACACTTGAACATTGGTCTTTGGTACCGTTCAAGTTGTTTCTCATAATAATCAGGCTCACGGATTTCTATCTGTTTGATTTACTGATTACATTGGGCAACAAAGATATAACTCTTGGATATATTTACTTGATTGAGTCTGACTGTCTAGTTGATTCTCTTGGAATTATATTGGAGTTAGTCCATACAGATTGCCGAACAAAATATTGGGTGGGGTTGTTAGACCCCCGCTTTTGCAATTGGTATCAGAGCAGGCAAACACGTTAAAGACCTCATAAGTCTGTGTTTGTAGCAATATGACTCTATGGACTGAAGTGTTATCTCATCACCGGTTCAGAAACGTTCTGACTTGGTTCAAAGCTTTGTTTTTTCTGAGAATTATCTCACGTCCTGTCCATTGTCTGAAACTGTGTATAATTGGGAATCACGCGTTGATGAAAAGTTGGATGATCTTTCAGATTAAAGTGATTCAGATGATGGACAAGATGTTGATGAGGAAGTCTCGTAATATATCAAGCTCTTTGACTATCTCATAAATATAAATAAATCAACATCTTGCTTGACTAAGTTTCTGACTCCGCTCTGTTTAGAAAACATGAAAATGAGAAAAGTCTTTAAGGGTTACGATTGTGGGTATAATCTCTTACAATCTCTTCTTAAAAATCGTGAAGAAGATGTGCATTCAAAGAATTCCGAATGTGAAAATCTTCATTGAAATCTCTTTGTGTTGATAGAACAACTTGTTGAATCTGAAGCAAGATGTAGCTCTCAACAAAGTTGTTTTAATGACAGAGAAAACGTCTTTCTCTCACGAGAAAAACAATTGGTGGTTGACCTATCTGCGGCTCAGAATAAGGTCAAGATGCTGGAAGAAAACTTGAAAAAGTTTAACCTTAGTTCAACAAAATTATCCACTATGCTGGAAGCTTGTAAGAAACATCGTGATACACGAGGTTTGGGTTATAAAGGAATAGACGCTTCAAGTAGTAGCAAGATTGATTTTGTTTGTATTAATAGCAATTTCCAGCATAAAAATTCCACTGATGGGAAAAGTGAAAAATTACCTTTAGCGACAGAAGTTTCAAAGAACAAGGGTTGTCAACCTCCTACTTATATGAGAACGGTTAATAACATTCCCTTCAGATGTTATTATTACGGAAACAAGGGTCATATTAAGAGGAGATGTCATTTTCGTTTGCGGAATAAAAAACTTCATAACATTATTATCTGGATGTCTAAAGAAGTGATCAAACGTATTTCTCATATTACTGGTCTTAAATGTCCAGCCCTCAGACAAGGAAAGTGTTGTGATGAGCCAATTCTTGCCTGTAAAGATAACACAAAGCCTTTCTACAATTGTAAAAAGAATAGTGTTATAAGGACAAATGGCTGCTTTGTTGATCCAATGAGTAAGAAAATTTCTTCAAACTCTTCTTCCGTGGCTGAAGGAAGTTTTTGATCAAAAGTGTCAACCGTTCCTGAATATATTCATATCAATAATCGTGTTTCGGAACTCAAGACCAGTATAAATAGACTCAAGTGCAGCATTAAGAAGGCAAGGAAGGCAGCAGCTTCAGGTATCTCTTGTCCTCCTTTTATTAATTCTCTTGAGTCTAACTCCATTGACTTCATTGATGTTGTTCAAGAAAGAAAAGTTGAGAATGTTAATACCCTTGATGAACAATATGCTCATCAAATTACAACTTGACTGCTTACTTTTGCGCGTCCTCTTTGATACCGTGTGAGGATGCACATGATTCTTAAGAAGATATCTTCTTCTTGACAAAATGGTCTTTGTTGTATCAGTTTTTAAATAAAATAATGATCATCTTACTGTTGAGCCTTTCTCTGGTTAATTATTACTCTTGTAATATAAATGATCGATAACTCTTAAGATACTACTCTTTGTTGTGTGCTTTGAAAAACTTTTTTTTCCTCCTTTAAGACAGTTGACTTGTTGCTTATCAACAAATGACTTGTGCTATAAATTCCTTTAGGCTAAGTTACTCTGTCATAAGTTCAGAGCTTCTTTTTGATATTTTGTCAAAACGTGCTTCTAAAATAGACTTCATTGGTTCCATTGGTTCTGAATTTTGGTTCATAACCACGAACGTCCGTGCACCTGCTTCATGACCAAATGTGCGGTTCCAATACTGGAAAGTTTGGAAATATAAACGTGTGATTCTAGGGTTTCTCTAGGAAAACACACATATATATATCAAGGATTCCTTTTCTTATGATATATACTCGTTCCGTAACCTCAAGATTTCTCTTTGTGATATCATGGAGTGCACAATGGATGGATGCAAAAAGGAAGACAAAGTTGAAGATGGGAAATTTATCGAGTTTCATGAGAACCCTATTTTCATAACCTTCTATCATGCAGTTTATCATGAAAAAAATCTTCCAGTTCAGATGTCATCTCATTTGGTTGGAAATCTTCTTCGATATTTTGGGGTTGTACATGATCAACTTGAAATTGAACAAAGAATCTTGAGTTTCTGAAGACTGGACTGAAGAAAGCAACTGATGAACTTGTTTTTGTTCGATCTCTGGTTGTTGATTATGTCTAAGTCCTTCGGTCTTGTTTTTTTTTTTAGAGTTGTGTTTTAGTTTGTCTAGGAAACTTCTTATTAGAATTTATTTTTGTGTTCTAAGAAGGATAACTACGGTTTGTAATAGCAAATATTGTGATTACACATAGCTATTTTCATCGTGCAATGTTTTAGATTTATTTATTTAAATTCTAAGTTATTTGGAAAATGATTTTGCAGTATTAATCATTATGGTTTTATATATGGCAATTTTTTTATGGGATATGTGTGTTTACGTCTGTGAACTATGATTTTCCCATATATGTCAAAAGTCAATTCTATTATGTCTTTATGCAAATATTGAAAAAAGATATAATGAACTTTTGAGTATTCTGCATTATTGATCTTTCCCTAATCCACTTCTATGTGAAAGTACTGTATGGCTCCGTAATTTTTCATATGTTGAGCATTTCCGATTAAATTAATCATTAAGGTTCTCTTGTGGTTAATTATTCGAGTTTTCTGGATACAGATTCATATTTCATGTGATTTGTTAATGTCCAAAGAAATCCTTCGTTTCTTGTAAAAGTAAGGTCGCTCTTGTTGTTCTTTTGAGAATGACATTTTATAGGGGAGAGTTCTTAATTGAACTTGTGCTTAATCGCAAAAACTTTGTGGGGAGTGCGGTTGTGGAATATTGTAGGAGTTATCTTGTATCTTTATAAACTCCTTGATGAATACACTAAGTTTCGACTATGTGAAATCGTCGAAACAAAGTTGATATGTTCTCTTTTAGTCATGAATAATCTCTTTGAGAATTTCATTATGATCCCGCTAGTTTTTGTACCTTTGCCAATTTATATTGAAAAAAAGGGGGAGAATAATTTTGTAGTTCACACTACATACATATGGTTTACGGATCATTACGTAAGGGGGATTGGTTTGCATAGTGAGATGAAGTATTGACTAAGGGGGAGTGATACATATCACCGTCGTATTATTGTCAAAGTTTTGATACAATTGAACTTTGGTGATGTGTAATAACACTATGACATTGTATAACAATAGTTGAGAACATCTGTTTTCTTATTGTTATGGCTACGGATCTTCAACAACAATGATGCTGAGTTGAACACGTTCAGAATCACTGGAGTACTAGGTGTGACGAAGAATTCAAGCAATGTTTAAGAACCAAGGAAATCAAGCATGTTGGATGAGAAGCTACAAAGTTTATTTATTTTGTAATTCATATGTATTGATAGTTTTGTAACTAAAATTGACAAAGGGAGAGACTGTTAGAGCACTGCTCGGTCGAACTCGCAAGCGTTGCTATCTCAAGCTTGTTTGTCAAGTTTAGGTGATCAAAACTATAAGTCTTGTTTTCTAGTCTACTTATAGCTATGTCTCGGATTAGGATAGAATTGTAGTTGAACTTTAGACTTCACGACGTTCATCGATTGAAGACGAAGATCTACTGAAGAGAGCTTGGAGGAACTTCATCAACAAAAGGTATGTGGAGACTAAAACTTATCTATCACTCAGAAGTCTATTATATTCTATCTCCTATTGAGACTAAGTCGTATAGCTAAATAGACTTTTACATTATATACACTAGTATAACACCCATGCACGATGCGCCTGCCACCCGCCATTCTGTTCAATAAATTTTCAATAAAAATATACTCACTTACAAAAAAATTATATGTATTTTTCTGGATGATACATTTGGATAGCTTAATCTTTGCAACACAAAGCCTTGGAAAAAAACTCAAAAAGAAGAGCCTTAAAGCAAAAATCAAGAAGAATAAGATATACTTTGACAACAACTTCAAAGCTTTTAGTAAAAGTTAATCTCAATAAAATCGCATATATTGTTCTCTCCATGGTCGAATCCTCTCATGGTTCATCTTTGCGTTTCTTAAGCGCTTGGTTTCAGGGCAGTGGGGAAAGCATATGCATCACATATCCTTCTTACACATGTTCCTGCAATTAAAGACATTTTCTAAGTGTTATGTAAACTATGCCAGTAAAAAACATTAGGGCAGTTAAAATGCAATGGTGACTTTTGACAGAATTTCAGTTAACAATAAAATCTAGCATAAAGGGCTAAAGAAATCACATTAAAATAAAAGAACAGTTAACAGAAACGTTAAATGGTTAAAGATCGATATATCAAGACAAACCAACGAAATTCAGTACTCAAAAATTATGGCAGAACATAATAATTCGCTTAAAGAGATGCATGGGGAAGCAAATGTTCTAAATCCTTCTATTAATCACAATTTCTCAATTAATATCATTCACATCTTGCACTAACTATTTGAAGCTCACAGTTGACAATTCCTTCATCAGTATTTTAAACAGTTCAGGCATACCCTGATCAAACAAATGGGATTTTTTCTTTCTTTAAAAAATGTAAAAACAAAATTAAAGCAAAATCCATCAACTGGAGTGTAAGTTAGGTATGTACCTGATTCTGACCTAGCTACCTGCTACCCATTAACCTTTACATATTTTTAGAATGTGCTTAGTTTATCTCAGTGCTTGTATAACCATGCTTAGTTCTTCATAGCAGGTCAAAAATAAATTCTCGGATGTTTGCTTTTGCTATAATATGAATATGGCCATTGATCATGCTTGAGCAGAGTTGCCAACAACATCATATTTCTGTTAATGAGTTTGATAAGATGAGTAGTATTGGAAACTTGTTCATATCCATTCAGAATTATACCACTGACATTATGTAAGATAAGTTCAATGCACTACAGCAAAGAACAATTATACATCTCATGCCACACTCACCAGAACTTGTTGATGCTTCAAGACCATCTTAGTTTGCAAGTCGATCTCGTGTTTTCTGCATAAGATAAGTGTGGCGTCGTTTTTGGAGAAGCTCTTGCTTTTCAGCTTCAGTCATTGCCACTCGTTTTTCCTTTTCTGAAATACAGTGGTTGTTCAATCGGATATCTCTTTGTTGTTGTCGTTCGTTGTCGACTTCCATGTTAACTGAGCTTGTATTCTCAAACTACGACGAACTGGACTCGCCATTGTACAATTATTCTGGAAAATTCAGAGTATTCAAAGCTACATCAGCAATAAAACTCTACAACATACTGTTTAGTTAGATGTACAATTTCCTAATGCTGAAGGTAATGATTCTCCTAGCTAGCAAATTCCAATCTAACCAAAAATACTGACTAAAGTTCACCAAGAGAACAGAAATTCCTCCACTGAACTTGTCCAATCCTAATCATAAATTAGTGAAATAAAATTTAAAATTCCGAGATAAATGTTTGGGATTTCAACAGAAAATGGATTTGGCAAAAAAAATTAGCAGATAAGATTCAAAGGAGGGTGGTTAGAAATTGAAATTCATAAATTTCTAAACTATGGGTTCAAACAATTCAAACATTATCCAAATTTCAGAAATCTAACTAATCAATTGAGTAAAATTCGTGAGCCCAACAAAACAAGTTAGGGTTAGGGTTCGTTATCCTTTTGTGACAACCTAATGGTATGTACTTACAGTTAATTCATGCTCCTGCTTTTGGTTCTCTTCTTTTTCACCTCAGGTAGTCAGTATCTCATCACCACCACCTCCATTAGAGACTTCTTCTTCACGGGGGTACCACCACATCCCTCAGTATCTCGTCACCACGACTTCCAATACAAATTTTTTTCTGAAATTGAATTAAAAAGAACGATAACATAACCTGGTTGAAGTTTTGATTGGATCAAAACCCCAAAGTTACAAATCTAAATCAAGTGATTTGTTTTCCGTATGTTCTCAAAAGTTCAAAACGAAGAAGAAGCGTAAAAGACTGAAAGCCCTTTCTGTAATTGTACCCATGAGTATTTTAAAATTTACGCGACTTACCAACTACGACTAATTTTTATGGAAGGATAGTTTTGTAATTCCACGATGTTCTGACCAAACTAAAGGGTCGTACCAAAAATAGGTGTTTTCTTTATATTAGTAAGATTTGATATTTCGAGCTGAATTTAACTCGCTTATATCTTTCTCGAAATATGTGTTGGCAAGCTTTTTGCTTTAACTATGTTCATCATTATTCTTGAGGAGTTTAGTTGGAAACAATTTATTTGTTGGAAACTAAATAATGAGTCAAAAGATGATCATGTGAAAATTGTCTTGAAACATCTTACATGATTCGGAATGTCTCGTATTGATCATTCGATCACTTAAAAATTACTTATAAGCTAATAGTTTGTGTGAGACAGCTATTGTGATCTCCTAAGTGTTAGAACACTACTCGGTCGAACTCGCAAGCTTTGCTATCTCAAGCTTGTTTGTCAAGTTTAGTTGCCAAAACTATAAGTCTTGATTTCTAATCTACTTATAGCTAAGTCTCGGATTAGGATAGAAAGTGTAGTTGGGCATTAGACTTCACGGCGTTTATCGATTGAAGACGAAGAACTACTAAGAGGAGCTTGTGGTCATTCATCAACAAAAGGTATGTGGAGACTTGAACTCATCTATCACTCAAAAGGATCTATCTAGTCTATCTCCTATTTGAGACAAAAGTCGTATAGCTATATAGACTTCAATTATACACATTTGATATTTCGAGCTGAGTTTAACTCGCTTACATATTTCTCGAAATACATGTTGGTAAGCTTTCGCTTTAACCAAGTTCATCTTATATTCTTGACGAAAGTCAAAACATGATCATGTGAAAATCAACTGGTAACATCTTACATGATTTGTGTGAGATAGTCATTTGATGTAGACTCGGAATGTTTCGTATTGATCATTTAGTCACTTGAAGATTGCTTTGAAGCTAATAGTTTGTGTGAGACATCTATTGTCGTCTTCCGAGAATGTTTCAATGGTTGAAATGAGAGTTTAGAACAATTGGATATAAGCATAGTATGCGTACTTGCATATGTGTGATCCAAGTCCGGGAACTATGGTATGCATACCCGTATGCGTATTGATTGGTTTAGTAGAGGTCCGGGAACTAAGTACGCATACCGGTACGCGTACTTGCGTGAGGTTGAAGTTCTGGGACTTTACTGAGTTTGGTGGTATGCGTACCCGTTCGCATACTGGCGAACCTAAACTTAGTCCGACCACTAAGGTATGCGTACCTGTTTGCATACTTGAGTGGATAATGTTCTAAAATCAGTTTGTTCATGAACTAATACATTTATATAATAAGGAATGCAATCTTTTGCAAACCGTGGCTATAATGTTCATGACTTGATTCGAGTGAATCAAAATCGATTTTGCTTCAATTGTGTCTTGTATACTTCTATGAGAATATAAACAATTGAACAACTCTAGAACTAATTTCATTTGAGACATTTGAAGTAGTTATGGTTAAGATGAATATGGTTGATATGCAAGTGTTCATATGGCTAACTTCGGTTAACTATTGTTGAGCCAACAAAGGTGTACACGTTTAGGTACGGTTACTCATATCTAAATGAAGTCACTTTTCATTTGTGTGTAACAAGCTAAGTTCGATCTAACGGTTGAAAGATATTAGCTTGAGTCTAATCAGGTTTTCATCTAACGGTGAATATTGAATGCTTTATTACCAAGGTAGCATTGATTGCAAACCCTGATTTGAAGAATATATAAAGGAAAACTCTAGCAACTGGGAAACCTAATCCCCATACCTCCTGTGTGATACTATAGTTGTGACTAGAGTCGATTCTCCTCTAACCTTAGGTTTTTCCAAAACCCTGTAGGTTAACGACTTGAAGACTTCACTGGGATTGTGAAGCCAAACCCAACTATTTTCTCTGTAGTTGCGTATTCTGATCTTGTTGTTTTTTATCGTGATTGAGTACTATCTTCTCTAAGATTTGCTCGAGATTTAATCTCCGATAGGCAAGATAAAAAGTAGTCACAAGCATCTTCATCTCATCATTTGTGATTCCACAATATCTTGTTTTGTTACCATACGATTAAGATTATTATGAGGTGATTGATATTTCTAAGTTGTTCTTCGGGAATATAAGTCTGGTATATCAATTGGTTCTTGTTCACCTTGATTTATCAAAAGACGGAACAAAACTCATAGGTTTATCTGTGGGAGACAAATTTATCTATTCAATACACTTTTATGTGTGAGACAAATTGGTTTTTCAAGTCTTCAACTTTGGGTCATAACAACTCTTAATTGTGGGTGAGATCAGCTAAGGGAATCAAGTGTATAGAGTCCTGCTGGGATTCAAAGATGTAAGGAGCGCAATTGTACCTTGATCAGTGTGAGATTAGTTAGGGTTCAACTACATTCCAGTCTGAAGTTAACTTGGAGTAGGCTAGTATCTGTAGCGTCTTAATACAGTATGGTGATCAAATCTGGATTAGGTCCCGGGGTTTTTCTGCATTTGCGGTTTCCTCGTTAACAAAATTTCTGGTGTCTGTGTTATTTTTTTTCCGCATTATATTTGTTTATATAATTGAAATATCACAGGTTGTGCGTAAGTTCAATCAATTATGAATCCAACCTTTGGTGGTTGATTAAATTGATTGACACTTGTATATTGGTTTTTGATACCGTCCAAGTTATTTCTTATATTCAATCGGGTTCGCAAACTGTTGTAGTATGATTTGGGTCCGGGGACCAAGTTTGCATACCAGTATGCGAACGGTTTTAACTGTCAAAGTCCGGGAACCAAGTTTGCATACCACTATGCGAACGGTTTCACCTGAGTTAGGTCCGGAACTAAGCTTGCGTACCCGTTTGCATAATAAGTTGGTTTAAGTTCTAAAATCGGTTAAGTATGATTTCATACTCATGAACAAATACATTTATATATATTAAGGAACGCAATCTTTGCAAACCGTGGCTAAATGTTCGTGAATTGATTCTCTTGAATCAAATCCGATTTTGTTTCAATTGTGTCTTGTATACTTCTATGAGAATATAAACAGTTGAACAACTCTATGAGTAACACAATTAGATTCATTATTTGATCTAGAAGCGTTAGATGAATGTGGTTAATGCAAAAGTGTTTATATGGCTAACTTCGGTTAACTATTGTTGAGCCAACTCAATATACACGTTTAGGTACGGTTACCCATATCTATGAAGGTGTATTTCATTTGTGTGTAACAAGCTAAGACCATCTAACGGTGGAGAGATATTGCTTTGGTTTTAAGCAAACTTAGCTTAAATATTAAATCAGGTTTTCATCTAACGGTGAATATTGATTGCTTTGTTTAAAAGCTATCATACCCTGATTTGAAGACTATATAAGGGAGAACTCTAGTGATGTATTTTCAAAGTTGTTGTAGTTAATAAGATTCGAACTCTAAGACTTGTGAAGATTAAGTTTAAAGATTTAATAAAAAAGGGAGAGTTACTGGGTCTAGGATTCCACCGAATTCATATCATAAGGCTCAATAATTATTTTCAACAAGTATCGCTCAATAAATAAAATAACATCGACTCTTATTTTGCCAAAGTAGATTCTCAAAATATTAGTTATAAGTCGTAAGCATGGGACATCAAACATCTAAGCAAGCATGACCCATCAAATAAAATAAAAACTAATTAATTAAAATCATAATTCCATTTTAATTAGTGCAAAAGCCATATAGAAAATAAAATAAATTCACCCATGTATGTAGTTCGGCTTCCTCCGTCGACCCAGTGTTGGGGTTTATCTTTTCATGATGAAAACACACTCAAAAATATAATTCATAGCTCAAATGGTGTTTTTATTGAAGAAAACTAATAATACAATGAATCTGTAACGTTGTATTGGCGTTACAGAAGTCACCGTTACAAGAGCTGTTGCAAATACAAAACAAGCGTGCCAAACTGACTGTTACGAGTACTGTTTATAAACGACAGTTCTCTGCGACAGTCAGTAGGCGTTGAATGTTCTTCTTCTTCTTCCTCTTCTTCTTCTATGCAGCAGCAGAGAAATATTCTCTGCAACCCTCTGTTCTTCTCCCCAACTCTCGATAATCCTTCTATGACTCCCCATAGCCTTTATATACGCAACAGAACTAAGAATATGTCTTCATTAATCCCAAAATCTCCAGCAATCAATCTGTTCTATTTCCATGCAGATACGGGAAATATCTTTCCCCTCTTCTCTTCTTCGCGCTCCTGTTGATGTTCAGCACACTCCAAAATCATCACCAGCACGATCTGTAACGAGAAAAACATGTTGTCTCCTCATACAATAACTCAACTGACTTGTGAAGTAATAACAGAAACCCGAGACCCCTGTTTCTTCTCACACGTCTTCTTTCTTGTTTAAAACTCTTTCCAATCAATGCAGAATATACTCCCACGACAAATCTTCTCCAAATCAGCATGTAATAACACAAACCGAATCTTGAAAATATCTTCATCAATAACGTGCTCCCCTGTTTTCTTCTCTACGATTATGTAGCCAATTGCAGTCGAACCAAAGACCTAAACCAAGCCTGTTAGGCCCAATCAAGTCTTCCTAAACAACGTCAGCCATTAAGTCACACGAGAACCCCTCCAAATCACGAACTAAAGATCTGCCAGCTCTGTTGAATGTTTTCCCGCCATTTTTCAGATTTGAAAAGAAGAAGAAGGTCGCCCCATAACCAGACTAAGGGTGCGAATAGCAGGTGGCCCCCTTGGGTGCAAATACTAAAGGAGGCGTCCCTTAGTAATTGGGTGCCCCTTAGCCAAAATTGGAGTCTGCTTAGCAAATGTCCTTCGCGAGTACCCTTTGCAGTTTTCTGAGCCGATTCTTCCAAAAAAGTTTATTTCCTAAAAATACCCACAATCAAGTTTATTAGTGATAAAATGAGTCCTAACTAATATATTTATGGGTGAAAATGTGTCGCACTTTCGTGCTCATCATCTAGCAACTGGAAAACCTAATCCCCACACCTCTTGTGTGATACTAGTTGCGACTAGAGTTGATTCTCCTTTAACCTAGGTTTTTCCTAAAACCATTATAGGTTAATGACATTGGGATTCTGAAGCCAGACCCAACTATTTTCTTTGTAATTGCGTGTTCTGATCTTACTTGTTCCATCGTATTGAGTACTATCTTCTCTAAGATTTGCTCGCGATTTATCTCCGATAGGTAAGATATAAAAAGTAATCACAAATCTCTTCGTCTCATTCTTTGTGATTTCACAATAACTTGTTGTACTACCATATAGTTAAGTTATTGTGAGGTGATTGATATTTCTAGGATGTTCTTCGGTTATATAAGACCGGATTATCAATTGGTTCCTGTTCCCCTTGATTTATCAAAAGACTTTGAACAAAAACTTCGTAGGTATTTATGTGGGAAACAAATTTATCTATCAGAATAAACTTTTTTGTGGGAGACAGATTTGTTTATAAAGTCTTTGACTTTGGGTCGTAGCAACTCTTAGTTGTGGGTGAGATCAGCTAGGAATCAAGTGCGTAGAGTCCTGTTGGGATTCAGAGGCGTAAGGAACGCGACTGTACCTTAATCGGTGTGAGACTTTGTTAGGGATCAACTACATTCCAGTCTGAAGTTAACTTGTAGTAGGCTAGTGTCTGTAGCGGCTTAATACAGTGTGGTGTTCAAATCTGGACAAGGTCCCGGGTTTTTTTCGCATTTGCGATTTTCTCGTTAACAAAATTTATGTGTCTGTGTTATTTCTTTTCCGCATTATATTTGTTTATATAATTGAAATATCACAGGTTGTGCGTTGTTCACTCAATTGGTAAATCCGACCTTTGGTTGTTGATTGAAGTTGATTGACACTTTAACATTGGTCTTTGGTACCGTTCAAGTTGTTTCTCATAATAATCAGGCTCACGTATTTTTATCTGTTTGATTTGATGGTTACATTGAGAAACATAGATATAACTCTTGGATATATTTCCTTGATTGAGTTTGACTGTCTAGTTGATTCTCTTGGAATTATATTGGAGTTAGTCCATACAAATTTCCGAACAAAATATTGGGTGTGGTTGTTAGACCCCCGCTTTTTCACGTAGTTCAATCAATTGGTAAATCTTATTTGTTTGTTGGATAGAAATTGATTGACGCTTGGACATTGGTTTTTGATACCGTCCAAGTTATTCTCATACTAATCAGTTCACGGATTTCATCCTTTTGATTGATTTGAGAAAGAGATATAACTCTTGGATATCTTTCCTTGATTGAGTCTGATTGTCTAGTTGATTCTCTTGGAATTATATTGGACTTAGTCCATACAAATTGCCGAACGAAATATCGGGTGTGGTTGTTAGACCCCCTCCTTTTCACCTGGGGCGTCCATGGATGCACACCAAGATAGGAGTGGATGTACCTGCACCACTGATGCTGACACCTCCGAGCATCTCCAACAAGCCGGGAAATCCTGAAGATCCTTTGGTACTAGGATACGGCCAAGCAGCAGGTCCAGATGCGGAACAAATACTTGAAGAAGATGTAGCAACGTGCCTCCAAAAGCTCAACCTGCAAGTAATTCATGTTCAACAACCCTCCTTGCAACCAGCTATCCCACATCCCATCAAGACCTGGGGACATGATTCATCCATCAACCCAACCGTAACTAGGAGGTGTGAGTGAGAAGCTGATCAATTTCAATATTTTGTCAAGCAGTTAGAAGTTGTCTCTATGAAAGTCATAAGTCCAGAAATCAAGCACTTGCGCAGAAACACAACTATTTTCGAGTTGGATATATGGTTTTGAAGGTTACTGACAACGCTAGGCTCTCTGCATCTGACTCTTCAAGTGATGAAGATGAGCCTTACATACACAGAAGTCATGCTGGGAGGATATTACAAACTCATCGACACTGACAATCCAAAAGGGGTAGTGATACACGCCATGTGGCTCAAGTTTTTCCACGCCTAAACATCTAATCCCCATTTCCAATATTTTCCTTTTTGGTAAGCAGTATTTGGAATTTCTCCAAAATGTTTGCAATATCTTGCATTCAGTAATTATGATTACAATTCAGTAAAGTATTATTTCCTTTTTAGAAAAAAACCCTTCCAAGTCATTACCTACTTGTTCAAAACCAGAAAACCTCACGTCTCTTCAAACAAAACAAAAGGACGTACCAAAAGAAATTCCTAAATAATTCAAGGGAAATCGTCTAGCGGTGGCTCATTCTTCTTAGAAACCGCATCCTTCATCTCTTGGAGAACACCTTTCTTCAATTCCAGTTCCTGAGTCAGCTTCCCAATCTTTGCTTCTCTTTGGCTAATAAGATCACCAGAAGGAATCACACCTGCTCCAATCTTCAATTCCCTGACAGCGACAACTCCTCAACGAAACCAAGAGATATGGAATTCAAAGTTTTTACACATGTCCAGATGATACTCCTAGATCGCGATCACTTCTTCAGAAGCAGTAACTCTGATCATCATCACCCATCTCATCTCAACTACTCAACATAATGAGGTAACAGGTAGTAACACAGATCAACAAGATTAACTCCAGAGGGTCACCAGTTCGAAGGGATATTAAAGTGTCGGTCGAAATTCGTAATGGGTCCATAAATACACCTTGCTAATAGTATGAACTTCTTCTTCCGCTTGAGATCCTGCTAGCATACTGCCACCAGCTACTACTAACCCTCTAATAAGTACATGATAAACAAGAAGCACATTGAATAGAGGATCCAAGACAAGTGACATCATATTCACTCCCATGAGAAGGAAACATGGTGGCATCCTCAACATCGTCAATCACCATTATCTCCGCATCATCCTTTTGTTCGTTCAGCATCATCTCAACAAGGTTAGAAGGCTCGAATTGTACGACCCGTCTTTTTCTTTAAGGGAATTTGTGTCATTTTACTCTTGAGGGTAAAAATTATCTTTTTGCTCTAAAGGGTATTTTTGGTAATTTTATATTATTTGGGAAGGTTGCTATAATATTTAGGGTTGATGTTGTAGGCTTGTGCTAATTTTTAGTATAATTAGGTTGGTGCCTCGAAAGTTTAAACGAGTGTTAGACGCACTAGCATCAACAACCTAAAAACTTAATACCATCCCTCACTCTAGAATAAAAGTAACACTCGTGGAGCTTACCCTCTCTCCTATTGGCTGACGAGCGTAACCTCGCGCCCTCATTGGCTAATTGAGAAACCATTCGTATTTGTCAAGATGAAATTTCGTTAGATATGGTGCATTGATCTGACAATGTGCGGTGTAGATTGGGTGGATTGTTGGGACACACGCGACGGACGGTTCTCATTATTTAGAAAAATTGTTATATTAATTTCGTGTATTTATTGTGAAAATCCAGAAAATAAAGAAAACTACTATATTAATTTTGGACATTTATGATTAAAATGAAAAAAAAAATCAACTCAACATACTTAAGAAGCAAATCCCAGACCAATTTTATATGTCTGCAAGAGATTCCATCCAGTGGCAGTGCAACCGAGTCAAGCATGCACAAGATTATTTATTGGTTGTACCCATTAGTGGGCTTAATCAGTGCCTTGGACCCAGACATTTTAGAGTTGTGCTTTGTTATCGTCTTGGTATCCCATTATTTTTTGAGAATGGCTTATGCCCAAGTTGTAACAAATCCATGGACATCTTTGGGGATCACACGCTTCACTGTGTTAAGGATATAGGCTCCAAGTTTCGACATGATCTTGTTCGTGATGTAATCACTGACATTTGTTACAAAGTTGGTGTGCTTGCGCGTAAGGAAGTTTATTTAGGTTTTCTGACGGATGATGACAAGGAGTTGAAACCTGCTGATGTTCTTGTGCTCAACTGGGAAAACGGAAAGGATGTTTGTATGGATGTCTCATGTGTCTCGCCCTTTACATGTGAAGGAATTCGCTCTTTCGTCCCCGGTAAAGCTATATCTAGTGCGGTCTCAGGTAAACATTCTAAATACTTGGACAAGTGTATTTCACATGGCCATGGCTTGAGTGTCTTAGATTTCTCTACTCTAGGAGAATTGGGTGAGGATACTTTGTGTTTTTTCAAGCGTCTGAAGAATTGTTTAGTTAGTAACGACGCTAGTAGTGGTTTTGGTAGCTTTATTTTTCATAGATTAGGCATTGCTATTCAAAAAGGTGTTGGAGCTCAGCTTGTTGCTAGGTTACCAACCAAAAACTTTGTATAATTTCAAATAATTTTAAAATGTTAAAATAAAATAAAATAAAATTTATGGAATAAAATAATATAATTTATATTTTTTGAATCTTTTATAATTTCATGTATTTATTATAAAAAATCCAGAAAAAAAATATTATATTAATTTCTTACATTTATGAATGAAATAAAAAAAACAATTCAACTTGTTTATGGATAAAGTAATGAGATTCATATTTTTAAAGTCTTTTGTAAGGAAAAAATAGAAAAAAAAATATAGAAATGACAATCTTTTATAATTTCATGTAGTTATTATAAAAAACTCCAGAAAATAATAAAAAATACTATATTAATTTCGTACATGTATGACTGAAATAAAAAAAAATTCAACTCAACATATTTGTGGAATGATATAAAATAATAAGATTTGTATTTGTAAAATCTTCTGAAAGGAAAAAAGTTCTGAAATGGCAATGAAAACTACTATATTAATTTTGGGCATTTATGATTAAAATAAAAAAAATTAATTCAACATATTTATGGAATAAAATAAAATAATAAGATTTGTATTTGTTGAATCTCTTATAAGGAAAAAAAATCTAAAAATGATTATATTAATTTTTAATATTAATGATGAACATCTAAAAAATTACTAACAACATCCAAAAATTACTACTCCCTCCGTTTCACAAAGACAGTCCGCTTTGACTTTCTCAAAATATTAAGGAGACCGTATTATTTTACTTGACTACCCTTAGTTACTTCCCTATTTTATTTTAATAAAAATGCTAGCAATAAAGACTATCCAAAATTGTTGTGAGAATTATAAATACGAAATATAAAAGGAAAATTTAAAAGATATCTAATTTATGAAGTATAAACTTTATAAGGAATTTAATTTTTAGAGTTAAATGTAAATTTTCTTAAAAGGAATGAAGGATATAATTGTTTCCTCAATTATACTAATTTCTTTAATATTTTAGATTTGGTCACGTTAAAAATGAATTTATGAATGTAAAAAAATTCAAGGATATATTAGAGAGTTTATTGAAAAAATATGACTATAAACAGAAGCTGGACACAATTTTGAAACTGGCGAAAAAGGAATAAAGGACGGTCTTTCAGAAACAGAGGGAGTATATTAGTTGATATTTTAGATTAATATTTATTAGAGTATTTTCTTATTATTTAAGACAAAATAATTTCTATTCTTAGACGTTGAAGATGATGAATATTTTATTTTGATACTTTGTGTTTTTTCAAGCGTCTGAAGAATTGTTTAGTTAGTAACGACGCTAGTAGTGGTTTTGGTAGCTTTATTTTTCATAGATTAGGCGTTGCTATTCAAAAAGGTGTTGGATCCCAGCTTGTTGCTAGGTTACCAACCAAAAGCTTTGTATAATAATAATTAATGATTTTGATTCAAAAAAAATGGTTATCCTAAATTGTTTGAAAATTTCGGATATTTATTACCAAAAGAAAATTATTCTTAATCGTGTACTTAATGCTCGAGTGAATGTAGCTATCCAAAAATATTGTGGCTAACCAGAATTATAGAAATTGCATGATTTTATTATGATATTGCTTGATTTTATTTCCAAAATAAAGTTTCGTACTCCTATTTAAAGTACTTGAGCAGGTGCGACATTTTCTTCTCTGCATGTTTTTTCTTTGTATTTTTAATGTTTTTTTCCTTCCTCTGTTTTTTTCCTTCAGGCTGACATTCTCTGATTATCATTTTTTTTTCTTTGCATGTCCCTCAAGCGTGCAGTAGTTGGTGATTTGGTGCCGATGGTTGCGACGATGGGAGGTGATAATATTCGCATGAGGTAGTTAATTCGGTGAAATCGTATTTCTTTGATGTTCTTAAGATTTTCATGAGGGTTTATTAAATATTTTGGGTTTATCGATTGACCTATAACCTGGTTTACGGTAGTGTCATCTTCTTTGTTGGGTATTCGTAAAATTCTTCTTTGATTTTTACGTAGGAGTGCAATACATAATTATGGTAATAAAATTGCATCTTTTTTTTCCCTTGATTTTTCGTTTACTAATGGCCGCTGCTCTTCTATTTTTAGTCATACATGTACGAAATTAATAGAGTATTTTTTATTATTTTCTGTATTTTTTATAATAACTACATGAAACTATAAAACATTGTCATTTCTATATTTGTTTTTCTATTTTTTCCTTACAAAAGATTTTAAAAATATGAATATCATTACTTTATCCATAAATACGTTGAATTTTTTTTTTTATGTCATTCATAAATGTAAGAAATTAATATAGTATTTTTTTCTGGATTTTTTATAATAAATACATGAAATTATAAAAGATTCAAAAAATATAAATTATTTTATTTTATTCCATAAATTTTATTTTAATATTTTTAAATTATTTGAAATTATACAAAGCTTTTGGTTGGTAACCTAGCAACAAGCCTAATCTATGAAAAATAAAGCTACCAAAACCACTACTAGCGTCGTTACTAACTAAACAATTCTTCAGACACTTGAAAAAACACAAAGTATCCTCACCCAATTCTCCTAGAGTAGAGAAAGCTAAAACACTCAAGCCATGGCCATGTGAAATACACTTGTCCAAGTATTTAGAATGTTTACGTGAGACCGCACTAGATATAGCTTTTCCGGGGACGAAAGAGAGAATTCCTTCACATGTGAAGGGCGAGACACCTGTGAGATCCATACAAATATCCTTTCCGTTTTCCCAGTTGAGCACAAGAATATCAGCAGGTTTCAACTCCTTGTCATCATCCGTCAGAAAACCCAAAGAAACTTCCTTACGCGCAGGCACACCAACTTTGTAACAAATGTCAGTGATTACATCACGAACAAGATCATGTCAAAACTTGGGGCCTATATCCTTAGCACAGTGAAGCGCGTGATCCTCAAAGATGCCCATGGATTTGCTACAACTTGGGCATAAGCCATTCTCAAAAAACAATGGGATACCAAGACGATAACAAATCATAACTCTAAAATGTTTGGGTCCAAGGCACTGATTAAGCCCACTAATGGGTACATCCAATAAATAATCTTGTGCATGCTTGACTCGGTTGCACTGCCACAGGATGAAATCTCTTGCAAACATAGAAAATTGGTTTGGGATTTGCTTCTTAAATATGTTGAATTGATTTTTTTTTTTTATTTTAATCATAAATGTCCAAAATTAATATAGTAGTTTTCTTTATTTCTGGATTTTTACAATAAATACACGAAATTAATATAACAATTTTTCTAAATAATGAGGACCGTCCGTCGCGTGTGTCCCAACAATCCACCAAATCTACACCGCACATTGTCAGATCAATACATCATATCTAACAAAATTTCATCCGACGGATACGAATGGTTTCTCAATTAGCCAATAAGAGCGCGAGGTTACGCTCATCAGCCAATAGGAGAGAGGGTAAGCTCCACCAGTGCTACTTTTATTCTAGAGTGAGGGATGGTATTGAGTTTTTAGGTTGTTGATAAAATCGCCGTCTTTTTTTTCCTTGATTTTTCGTTTACTAATGTTCGCTGCTATTTTATTTTAAGGTCTCAAGATATTTTCTCTTCGATTTTGGATGAACTATCAACGGTTAAACGGTTAAGAGGTTAAATAAATTTTGCACGTTCAGTGTGATCTTTTGGTATTTACATCCCAATAGATATACTTTGCTCTAAAGAAACATGGTTTCGATTTATTCTCTGGATTTTTTTATAGTGTCAAACAGACTAATTGTTGATGGCCATCTGGGGATGTGAGTTTGAAACTTAAACATGTGGATACATGTGCAATAATGTGCATTGGTTGGAGATTGTTTCTTCTCAATAAAGCTTAGTTGAGCTCAGTATTTTACCCTTGATGGCATAGAGAGATTAGCCAAGTTTCTAGCTTGCAGTCAACTTATTAGATATTCAGATTTCAGTTTTTGTTCTTTGCTTTCAGTAATATGGTAAAAACATCACTTAAACCTATTAAAACCAGTAATGTTCTCAAAGAGAATCACTAGCCTGATGATGGTTCATACTTCATGGTAAGAAATGATTGTTTAATTTATATCCATCTAATTAAATGACTCATGGAACACCATACGTCCGAACCTGACTCTCTATTTGGCCTTGCTGCCTCTAGCCGTAACCCATATTCTGGTTATATTATATAATGGTTAAGGATTCAAAGGTCTGCCAAGTTGATCCGCCCATTTTTTTTTCTTCTAGAAATAAGTTGCACCAATAGTTGATCTTGGAGTAGTCATGCCCTGCTATATTCTCTTTCACATGTATGTTATATCTACACCCTGATACTACTTTATCATTATCAGTATACAATATTTATTTTTTTGAAACATTATCGGTATACAATGGACAATTAGTACACATCATATCCTGGCGTATAAATTGTTAAAAAAACATTTTATAACTATGAGATTAACTTTAGTTATAACTAACACATGGAGTGTAGTCATTCCAATATAAATAGACCAGTGAGTGTCATAAACGCTTATGCCTTGAGTAATGTTATTTCAACAAGAAAAAAAGAAAAGAAAAAAAGATTACATACAGGTATTGCATGCTCTCCAGACTTTGGTATTTTCTTTTTAGGTCTTAACTAAGTAGATATAAGTATGGAAATGGCATGGAGTACCATTATGGTGTTTGCTTAAGCTGATATTTTGGTTTCAGCTGGTTTGAGCAGTGAAGTTTGATTACTCCCCTCACCCTACTGCTCTCCTATATTTAGTATTTATCTTCACAAAACCAAACAGACAGATGTATCTCTGAAGACTTTCCGTTGTGGTTGATTCATTTTTAACGGGGTTAATATAGGATTAATCATAGTTCCATTTCTCATGGTTGTGTTACCTTGCATCCGATGGTCCGGAAGGGCATCATTGTGTAGTGAGTTGAAATTTTCAGCTCACTTGCACCAATAAATGGTTTACCATCAAAAGCAGTTACGGAAAATCCAGAAATAGCAAGTGTGGCTAAAAAAGTCAAGTTCAACACTCAACACATTTTGTGGATGTGTGTTTGGTTGGTGGGATTTCCATTCGCCGGGTTCTTGATAAGAAAAAATGTCAAGAATGCTGTGCTTATTATCTATGTTGGATCCAACTTAATCAAGTGTTTCTAAGGTATTCCGCATAAAAGTTTCATGCAGGAAGTAGTTAAAAAGATTCATTCTTTTCTGATAATGTTTTAAATTGTGTATTTTAGGAACGTTGTGTGTGCTCTCTTAGTTGGATAACATTCATACAATCAGTGTTTGTTCTAGATATATAATTAGTTTAGAGT
Source organism: Papaver somniferum (assembly GCF_003573695.1). Lineage (NCBI taxonomy): Eukaryota > Viridiplantae > Streptophyta > Magnoliopsida > Ranunculales > Papaveraceae > Papaver > Papaver somniferum. The sequence goes on along the minus strand of NC_039367.1, from coordinate 128,375,778 downwards.
TGTCATGGATTTCGAGCTATTTTCGTGAGTAGATGGTATGTCATTGTTCCAATCATATGTGGATGTGTTCCCCGTCTTTTTGGTTTGGAATGTAGGTGCGGGGTCGTAGGAAATTAGAAATATGATAAGAGACGTTATAATCTGCCAATTTTGGAACAAATATTTGTCATCGTACCTGAAAAGCTCAGCAATAAAAAGGCTCCTCGTGATATTCTTTTTCATCTAAAAGCATGAAAAGGATTTACAAGAATTAATGAATGTTATCCTGCATATCTACCTTTACATTATGCTTTACATTTTACTATTCCCTTAAAGTGAGCTACGATGGAGTGTGGAACTTGCTAAAAGAGACGAAATATATTTTTACCAAGAAATATCAATCTTCAAATACAGAACTACGTACAGTTATTGTTACTATATTTTTCCCAAAAAATGTACAAACTTATTAGCATAGATGTTTTTCTTGGTTTTCTAGGATTCAGGTTAACAACATAGACCATATGCCATATGTCTTACAGACTTCTTACATTTATATGATGAGGCAACATATATCTGAAAGACGCGGTTCACGACTTTTAGACAATCCAAATATTTTAACATGCTTAGATAACATAAAACAATTAAAGGAAACATCAATGCTACATTGACACCCAATAATTCCGGGAGTTATCCCGGGAAGTAGGTTGCTGGGCCATCCCCTTTGTCATCAGGAATGCTGCGTGGGGAAGTAGGATCCCGCTCTCTCTTTCTCGGTAACGATTTCAAGATAAATCCAGGATACAAATCATTTTCCTAAAAGAAAAAAAATTGTATATCAGTCATAGTTCATCTACAAGGAGTTGGAGCCCAAAAGAGTAATTGGGTCTGTCGTTTAATTCTTAACAAAATAGAAAGATATATCATCCTCAATGCATTTCCTTGGTTACATCTTCTTCAAGGCGAATTATTTCATATGCTTTGCACTTTTACAATTGGAAATCTATATAATATCATGTTTCTTTTTAGTGTCTCTAATATTATATATTAATAAAATTATATAGGGATTGTGATTTTTCATTTAACTACAAGGAGTAGGAGCCGGAATAGTAATTGAATTGGCAGCTTTATTCTCAACGCAAATATATGATTTCTGAAGAAAGATATATCACTGCATTTCCTTGATTATACTTTCTTCGACGGGAAGCACTTCATATACTTGCACTATTTAGAGTTCGCAATCTATTGTATATTAATGTTGTATTACTTTTTAGTGTCTCTAATATCATATATTGATACAATAATACATTGATACAATTATACAGAGAGTCTGATTTTTCATTTAATTACATGGAGTTGGAGCCCGAAATAGTATTTAGTTGGCCGCTTGATTCTTAATGCAAGTATGTCATTTCTGAAGAAAGATATAGCAATGCATTTCTTTGATTACGTACATTTTCTTCGATGAAAACACTTTATATGTTTTGCGTTATTTAGAGTTCGCAATCTATTTTATATTAATATTGTATTTCCTTTTAGTTTCTCTAATATCTTATTCTAATACAACTATATAGTGAGTATGATTTTTTATTGAACCACAGGGAGTTCGATCTTGGAATAGTAATTGAGTTATCAGTTTGATTAGTAACGCATGTATATGATTTCTGAAACAAAATATATTAATGTATTTTCTTGATTACACCCTCTTCGACGGGAAACATTTTATATTCTTTGACTATTCAGAGTTGGCAATCTAATTTATATTAATGCCGTGTTTCTTTTTAGTGTCCATAATATCCTAGATACAACGATATAAGGAGTGTGACTTTTCATTTAACTACAAGGAGTAGGAGCCCGAAATAGTAATTGAATTGGACGCTTGATTCTTAACGCAAATATATGATTTCTGAAGAAAGATATATCACTGCATTTCCTTGACTACACCTTCTTCGACGGGAAGCACTTCATATACTTGCATTATTTAGATCGCAATTTATTGTACATTAATATTGTATATTTTTTTAGTGTCTCTAACATCATATATTGATCAACTATACATAGAGTTTGATTTTTCATGTAACTACATGGAGTTTGAGCCCGAAATAGTATTTGAGTTGGAGGCTTGATTCTTAACGCAAGCATATGATTTCTGAAGAAAGATATATCAATACATTTCTTTGATTACGTACATTTTTCCCGATGGGAAGCACTTCATATGCTTTGCGCTATTTAGAGTCCGTAACCTATTTTATACTAATATTGTATATATATTTAGTTTCTCTAATATCTTTTTCTAATACAACTATACAGTGACTATGATTTTTTATTAAATTACAGGGAGTTCGAGCTTGGAATATTAATTGTTGTGTTCATTTAATTAGTAACGCATGCATATGATTTCTGAAACAAAATATATTAACGCATTTCTTGATTACATCCTCTTCGACGGGAAACCTTTTATATGCTTTGACTATTCAGAGTTGACATTCTAATTTATATTAATGTCGTGTTTCTTTTTAGTGTCTATAATATCATAGATTGATACAATATTGTAGGGAGTGTGACTTTTCATTTATCTACAATGAAATGGAGCCCGGAATAGTTTTTGAGTTGGTCGTTTGATTCTTAACGCAAGTATATGATTTCTGGAAAAAAATCAGTGTATTTCCTTGATTACATCTTATTCGGTGGGAAACACTTCATATCCTTTGGACTATTTTGGGTTCGTAATCTATTTTATGTTAATATTATATTTCTTTTCAGTGTCTCTAATATCATATTTTAATACAAATATATAGTGAATGTGATTTTTGACGAACTACATGGAGTTGGTACTTGAAATAGTAATTGACTTGACCGCTTAATTCTTAACGCAAGTATGATATCTTAAGAAATAATTGATTCATCTTCTTCGACGGGAAGCACTTCATATATTTTGCATTGTTTAAAGTTATCAATATATTTTATATTAGTATCGAGTTTCTTTTCAGTGTCTATAATCATATACTCACATAACTATATAGTGAATGAGATTTTTCATTTAACTTCAGAGAATTGGATCCTGGAATAGTAATTGACTTGGACGCTTAATTCTTAACGCAAGTATGATTTCTGAAGAAATAAAGCACTTCATATGCTCTGCACTGTTGAGAGTTATCAATCTATTTTATATTAATATCGAGTTTCTTCGAAGTGTGTATAATCATATATTCACATAACTATATAGTGAGTGAGATTTTTCATTTAGTTTCAGAGAATTGGAGTCTGGAATAGTAATTGACTTGGCCGCTTAATTCTTAATGCAAGTATGATTTCTGAATAAATAATTGATTAAATCTTCTTTGACAGGAAGCACTTCATATGCTCTGCACTGTTTAGATTTATCAATCTATTTTATATTAATATCGAGTTTCTTTACAGTGTGTATAATCATATATTCACATAACTATATAGTGAGTGAGAATTTTCATTTAATTTCAGAGAATTGGAGTCTTGAATAGTAATTGATTTTCCCGCTTAATTCTTAACGCAAATATGATTTCTGAAGAAATAATTGATTAATTCTTCTTCAACGGGAAGCACTTCATATGCTTTGCACTGTTTAGAGTTATCGGTCTATTTTTATATTAATATCGAGTTTCTTTTTAGTGTCTATAATCATATATTTACATAGCTATATAGCGAGTGAGATTTTTCATTTAATTTCAGAGATTGGAGTCTGGAATAGTAATTGACTTGGCTCTTAATTCTTATTGGGGTATAGCAGGTGAATAACATACAATAGTTGGTGGAACTGGAAGTCATTATTGGGGTTCTGAGGTAGAATACTTTTTTTTTGGCCAATCAACAAATTTCAATTCATTCAAATCAAAATAGTTATTACATGTTCGCTTACAAGATTAACAAAAACATCAAGATACTCAAAACCCTAATACAAATAAGGATATCAACTGCAAGTAGATCGCGAAGAGAAAGAGCGATAAACCACAGAGATACCCAATTTTTGATTATGTATAAGGGAAAGATGATGGTATAATACGGCAATAATTCCGACCATTTGATTTGATTGTATTCTTCTATGATAAGAGATGCTCCTGAAAGGAGGGACTGTTGAATCGTTGATGTTTTTGAATCGAGAGAAGCAAGCCACGAACCGGCCATCAAAGATTGAAGAACTCGCCCCACAACGACGAAGAAAAATCGCCCGAAAACGGCGAAGAAACATGTTGAAAGACACAAAAAATGATGTAGATACATCTTACTCGATAACTATTACCTAAAACTAGAATACTTTTATGATTTTGTTTATTTACTTTTAAGTTGCAAAAATTAAATAAGCAAAAAATGTTTATAGTAATATCTTGAAAGACTTAGGGTAGTTGTAGAGGTACTTTGAGTAGAACTCTTCAAATCTAGACTTAATAATTATTTTCACAGTAGTGATATTGGCAATATCATGAGATACTTACCGATTTCAAGGGTTGATATAATTTTTCTAATGTATTTTCTTTAAGAGAATTCTTATTCTGCAAAAATTTAAACAATATGTAATTGGTGAATTTGGTTCAAACTTTTAATATACTAAACCGTAATTGGTTGTTTCATTGCAATTTAGTTGTTGATTAGGACACCTTATAGGACGGGTGCGGGGCGAAGCCCCGCCTCACCACATCGGAGTCAGTTCTCATCGTTCCCGGTGCGTAGTACGGGTTAAACACTAGTTTTTAATAATTATAGGAAAGTACCATTTATGGAATTTTGTCGTTTCATTTTTGATAGCAAATAAATGAGTACATGAAAATATAAATAAGAGAATTAAGTTAAGGCAGTGCAGTAGATTTTGTTACTTATATATATTGGATTGTAAATGTAGGCATTAGTAAATGAAATGGACACTTGGAAAAGTCTTACTGGTTGTTGATTGTCACGTCCCCAAGTTGGGATGCCCTTTGTCTCGATTGCTTGTCTTAATCCTTATCAATCTTTTAACCAATTCCTGTTTTTACCGTTATCTTCTTTAATTTGAAATTACTGCCGTGTGAGATGCACACACGTGTAGGGATGTAAAAAGCTAGGTTTATTTTGTTAGGATTTTCCTTCAGTATTTAAGACTCAATGATTGTAGAAGAGAGAGTTCAAGAAATAGAAAATTGAATCTGAGGCTGCGCTCAGTTGAGTGTAGATGTGTCTAAGCTTGATGTGTCCTTCCATGTTACTCTGTGTACTTTCATAGTCCCGTCAAGATCAAGAACGTTCTTGAAAATTGGTATCACCCAGAAGATCTTTTCCTGTAACTTACAATGACTGGAGGTCCATCAATTAAAGTTGTGGACTCTACCACCAAGGAACTGACAACGATGATGCAAACTTTAACAGATCTTTATAAAAAGGAGAGTACAGTTCGTGATGCAGATGCGAAAGAGCAACAAGAATAGCTGAACTCACTCATCGCTATCTCTAAAGAAACACAACGTCAGTTCACTGCTTTGCTACTTCATCTTCAGAGATCTACTCCACCCACATCCCCAAAACCACCTCTCTCTGACCAATTTGGTCCATCTCCTTCTACTTTTATACCAGATCATCAAATAGACTCATCCATCAAAAACCCTAAAATTGATTTTCCTAAATTTGATGGAGAGAATCCTAGAAGTTGCGTTCGCCGTTGTGAACGATTCTTTCAGCTCAAATTCGTTCCATCACTGCAACAAACACAGTTTGCTTCTATTCAACTGATCGGAAAAGCTGAATCATGGTTCCATGATTATCAAACTGGTAAAACTTTCATCTCTTGGTATGATTTTTCTTCTTCCCTGTGTGAACGATTTGAAGATCTAGCAAATGAAAACTTTGTGGGTTATTTCAATAAATTAACTCAAATTAATTTTGTGGATGAAAAGTTTGAGCCTCTTAAAGCTTTGATGCTTCAACATAATCCCCACTATACGGAAGACTATTTTGTGATGAGCTTTTTGAGTGGTTTGAAGGAGGTTATTCGTATATCTGTTGAAATGCATAAGCCTACTACCTTATCCCAAGCTTACTACCTAGATCGCTTACAAGAGAGTGCTCCAGCATCTCAGCATCAACAATTTCCAAAATCTACTTCATATAAACCACCCATAACAACTACTTATTTCAGTAAATATTCTCCACCCACACAGAAATCCACCTCCCCAACCACTCGTACTGCTCCTACTGTCCCCTCTCCACCACCCCCAACCTCCCAGCCAACAAAATCCTTGTATGTTCCACCACCCATTCAGCGCTTATCAAGAGAACAACAAGATAAGAGAAGGGCTCAGGGCCTCTGCTATAATTGCGATGACAAATACACTCCAAGCCACAAATGCAGACCTCAACATTTATTTATGGTCTTCACTGAAGATGAACCTGAGATTACAGATCAACCACCTCCACCTGATGCTTCTACAGATTCCTTGGTTGAGTCCAACATGGAAATTTCTTTGCATGCTCTTACAGGCACAATGAGTGCTGACACTATTCACATTCCAGGTTTACTTAAGCACAGAGCTGTGACTGTATTGGTTGACACTGGAAGCACTCACAGCTTCATTGACTCTGCACTTGTTAACCAACTGGCTTGTGAAGTTCAACCCACAACACACATGCTGGTTACAGTAGCCAATGGAGCAAGAACTACTAGTACTGGTGTATGCAAACAATTACAGTGGCATATGCAAGGTTATGATTTTCTTGGAGATTTAAGACTGCTCCCATTAGGGGGTTGTGACATTGTCTTAGGAGCAGATTGCCTTAGTACATTGGGGGATGTGACATTTAATATGTCCAAGCTCTCTATTTCATTCCTCCATAATGGTCAACTTATTACCCTACAAGGATCTACATCCAAGCCATCTCTAATGCTCATGAGTGGTAATGCTATAAGGAAATTCATTAAGAAAAATTCACCTGTCTTAGTTGGTCAATTCTTTCACATTGACTCAACCCCATTACCAGAACCCATACTGATAGGTGCCTAGAACACCCATTTTTTTATAACGATTTCTTGCGCTTTTCTTATTAGTTTTCTTGTGAATTTGTATATTACGTATGTTTTTATTTCTTTGCAGGCACAGTGGCTTGAACTTGAATAAGGAAAGAAAGAGCATCGGAATGGAGCATATTGGCATGGACACTTAAAGCTCGAGTCAGCGAAGGCTAATGGGCCTTAGCTCAGCAATTTGCTTAGTGCGCAACAGAAATCTGTACGTGGAGCTCACCTCAACAATACACACGAGTATGGATAACATTACAAGGGAATGGGACTTAGGTTTAGAAACCAAGTTTTCATTAGCAAAGTTCGTGAGTTGCTGCTCTACTTTCCTTGCCGCCGGCCATGGGTTCGATGGGTACCTACCAGGGTCAAGAGCTCTGTTTGAAGCTGAGGAGAAGAAGAAATAATGAAGTGTAATTTCTGGCTTTCAGGACCAGAGTAGGGGAAGAAATTGAGCTGTTGAAATCACGTATTCTGTTGGGTGTTTGGGTGAGTCAGTGACTCGATACTGTGAAATGATTGTAGCTCGAAATTGCTAGCTGAATGATGAGTATTTTGGTGGCATTCCAAAGACCAGTTGAAGCATGAAGAAACTCAAGTGTTGTCGTCGATAACAGGGAAGAAGGAATGAAATTAATGAATGTTTTTGAGTCTCAAATGTGATTACAGAGAATGGGTGTTTGTCTGTATCTCATATTGTGCAGGGAAGGAGCTGTTTTGTGAAATCTCCAATGTGGAGCCGGTGCATAACCTGCATCAGTTTGCCAGAAGCACAACAACTGTTCGATAAAAAGACTAAACCACTGCCAGTTTTGAACCAGGCTAGCCATGGGTTTGAATTTGATGGTCGTATATTAAAGATTATGAGAGGACTTTGAAGCCAGCAGGGAATCGAAGTGCAGCTTCCAGCCATGGGTTCTACTGGCTTGTGTTAAGAGAGATTCAAGGTTAAGAGAAACTAGCACAGGAAATATGAGAAGGAAACAAAGAGAATACTCTCGAATGTGTTGTGAATCTGCGTAGTTACTTGGCCGAGAAAACAGCTTGGAGTCTTGATGTTTGTCGTGGATTATTTAACAAAGGGCTGTGATTATTGCGCTCGGAGAGTCCAAACATGATTAGGAAAAAGGGTTATATACCCAATTCGAAATTGCAGGAGAATGGAGCTATAAAAAGAATACCTAAAAGCCTACACCGATTATCAATCTCATACCCCTTCATGACTGCTATCACCACCACCAACAAAGAGGAGCTCTCTGCTCCTCTCCAGTCATCACCATCTCCATAACCACTCCCATCCATCAACAGCTTACACCCACCACCTACCTGCATACTATTCACAGCATAAGCACCTGGAGTTCTACCTGCAGCTTGCGTTCACCATCACCAGGCAGCTGCAGTCTGCCAACAGTCCTCTACCAAGCCTTCCACAGCATCATCCATCGCAGCATACTAGCAGGCAGCTACATCAGCAGCAGTTCCACGCTCATCACCATTCCGTTTCTACTGCCAGTTCTTCTTTGAGCAACGACAGTCCGCTTTCACATCCACAACACCTTTCCATTCCACCTGCTGTTTGGTTTGCTTTCATAGTTTGTTGTTTGTTTCACCATGAACTCCAGTAGCTAATTACATCTTGATTAGGGACGATTTCAACGTCCGAAATATGAACTCCAATTGATATTTAAACTGCTTTGTTTTCTCGCAATTATATTGTTATTGCTCATTCTCTACCGTGCCAAAAGTGCTTATGAATTATTCTTGAATCGTTTAAGTTGCAAATTAAACTGATTTATGGATGATTCTATTGCTAATTCGAGAATTGTTCGGCCCGTAATTGTCTTGATATTCCGAGTACAAGTAGTAATATGTGGTTATTGACGATGAGATTTTGTTAAATATCCATGTGTAGAGATTGACACTAGTAGATGAGTCGAGCCTATGTATTTGTCACTAGGAATAGCCTATCTCACAGAACTTAATGCACTTGTTTAAGTCACACCTAGAGAGCCTACTTCTAGGAAACTTGGCAAGTAGAATCCGATAGTCGAGTGCTTCCGTGTCCGGTGAATTAAGAGATTGCGGAGTATTTGAGCGTACTAAATATTCTAGGGTTATTAGTAATGGGTAATTGCAGAAACATAGCTATATTGATAAGATTCTTGTTTCGTGACTTAGAAAGAGTCCTTGATCATTCTCATGCTCATATTTGCATTAACATTCAGAAATTGAATTGACAACTTTAGACTCAACTCTCCCTTAGGAACGAACTTGCTTGTCATTGTACTACTAGTTAGTGTAAGAGAAGTAAGGAATTTATTTTTGCGAGTTCGACACCTCGTCACATACCCCCCAAGTGCACAACCTCATTGATGAGTTCAAAGATGTTTTCTCTGAACCTACTACCTTACCACCTACCAGAAGTTTGGATCACAAAATCCAACTCAAACCCAATACCCAACCCATCACTTTAAGGCCATACAAATGCCCTTATATTCACAAATCAGTGGTGGAGTCCTTGATGCAGGAGATGTTGAAGGCAGGCATAATTCAAGATAGCCAGAGCCCATTTGCTTCTCCAATACTTCTGGTGAAGAAAAATGACAACACTTGGAGGTTTTGTGTTGATTATAGGAAGCTCAATGACATTACAATCAAAGATAAGTTTCTTATACCCATTATTGATGAATTGCTTGATGAATTACATGGTGCCACAGATTTTAATAAGCTAGATTTGAGGTCATGGTATTATCAAATCAGAGTCCATGAAGCTGATATCCATAAAACTGCATTTAGGACACACCATGGAAATTATGAATTCAAAGTAATGCCATTTGGCTTAACTAATGCCCCTGCTACATTTCAAGCTTTAATGAATTCTGTTTTTGGTCCTCATCTCAGAAAATTCATCTTTGTCTTCTTTGATGATATTCTAATTTATAGTGCCAACCTTCAAGACCATCTTCATCACCTTTGTACAGCTCTTACTCTCTTAAGACAACATCAATTATTTGCCAAATTTTCTAAATGCATTTTTGCTCAGTCCTCCTTACAATACTTAGGTCATATCATTACTGCTCAAGGAGTTGCAGCTGACCCTGAGAAGATTAAATGCATGAAAGATTGGCCAATTCCAACCAATTTGAAGCAACTCAGAGGGTTCTTAGGCCTTACTGGTTATTATAGAAAATTTGTAAGAGGGTATGGCACTATTTACAAGCCTCTCACTGACTTGCTCAAAAATAATTCTTTTCATTGGTCTATTAGCATTAAATGCATTTAATTCCCTTAAAACTGCCATGTGCACTACACCAGTTCTGGCCTTACCAGATTTTTTCAAACCCTTTGTAGTGGAGTCAGATGCTTGTTCTCATGGTGTTGGAGTTGTAATCATGCAAGATGGTAAAGCTATAGCTTTCTTCAGCAAGCCATTGGGCCCAAAGACTCTTGGGCTATCTACTTATGAAAAGGAGTTGTTAGCAGTGGTCATGGCAGTTACAAGATGGAGACATTACCTCTTAGGCCATCACTTCTTCATCAACACAGACCAACAAAGCATCAAATACTTCATGAAGCAAAAGATCATCACTGTCTTGCAACAAAGATGGCTCATGAAGCTTTTGGGTTTTGATTATGCAATACAAGAAGAGCATTGACAACAAGGCTGCAGATGCACTTTCAAGGATTCATTCAGATGAACACTCAGCTAGCTGCAATTCTGTGACACTTTCCACACCTGTTTGGGCTCAAGAAGTCATCTAAAGATATGATAATGACCAAACAACCACTGCATTAATACCTCATCTCTTACTCAACCCATATGCCATACCACACTACTCCTACAATGAGGGCATCCTTAGATACAAGGGCATACTCTATGTTGGTGAAGGCCATCAGTTAAGGAAGAAGCTACTGGAATCCATTCACTCATCTGCCATAGGTGGTCACTCAGGAATTCAAGGCAGTTATCAAAGGGCAAAGAGCTACTTTTACTGAAAGGGACTCAAAAAAGATACCACAATGTTTGTCAGCCATTGTGACACTTGCCAAAGAAACAAGGTGGAGCTTGTTCACTCACCTGGCCTCCTCCAACCATTACCAATTCCTTCTCAAGCTTGGCAGCACGTTTCCATGGACTTTATTGAAGGTCTTCCTCAATCCAACAAGAAGGATGTCATCATGGTAATTGTTGACAGGTTTACAAAATATGCACATTTCATTGCCTTAACTCGTCTATACACTACAATAACTGTGGCTCAAGAGTTTCTGCATCACATATTTAAGTTGCATGGCCTACCTTCTTCAATTGTCTCTGATAGAGACAAGGTTTTCACTAGCAATTTCTGCCAAGAACTTTTTAATTCTTTGGGCACCAGACTGCATATGAGCACTGCTTACCATCCATAGTCAGATGGTCAGATTGAAAGGGTAAATGCATGCTTAGAAGGATACTTAAGATGTATGTCAGGTCACATGCCAAAGCACTGGAGCAAATGGCTGTCACTTGTTGAATGGTGGTATAACACAAATTACCACTCCAGTTTAAAGATGATCCCTTTTACTGCATTATGTGGCTATCTCCCTCCTTACATGGCTTTTCTAGTGGAGGTCACTTTATCAGTAGCATTTGTTGAAGACTATTTACAAGAGAGAACAACTATGCTAGACATCCTAAAAGAGACATTGTCCAAGAATCAGGAGAGGATGAAGATTTTTGCTGACAAGAAGAGAACTGATAGGTCATTTGAGGTAGGTGACTCTGTCTTTCTCAAGCTGCAACCCTACAGACAATCCTTCATGGCTCTCAGGCGCAATTTTAAACTCTCAACTCGTTATTATGGACCATTTCAAGTGACACATCGAATTGGTAAGGTAGCTTACAAATTGGATCTACATGCTACATCCAAAATACACCCTGTGTTCCATGTTTCACAGTTGAAGAAAAAGATTGGCTTGGCTGCCACCACTGCTCCTACACTACCCTTGACTGATGCAAAAGGCGAGATTGTGCTCACACTTGTTGCAGCTCTGAATTTTCGCCAGGATTTTAGACAAGGCTCCATGGTACCTCAGGTATTAATCCAATGGTCTCACACCACGCCAGAGGATGCAACATGGGAGGATGTTGCTAATGTTACTGCTCACTTTCCCAAGTTCAATCTTTGAGGACAAAGATTGTCTGAAGAGGAGGGTATTGTCACGTCCCCAAGTTGGGTTGCCCTTAGTCTCGATCGCCTGTCTTAATCGTTATCAATCTTTTAACCAATTCCTGTTTTTACCGTTATCTTCTTTAATTTGAAATTACTGCCGTGTGAGATGCACACACGTGTAGGGCTGTAATAAGTTAAGTTTATTTTGTTAGGGTTTTCCTTCAGTATTTAAGACTCAATGATTGTAGAAGAGAGTTCAAAAAATAGAAAATTGAATCTGAGACTGCGCTCAGTTGAATGTAGATGTGTCTAAGCTTGATGTGTCCTTCCCTGTTACTCTGTGTACTCTCATAGTCCCGTCAAGATCAAGCACGTTCTTGACAAGCTCATATTTAGGAAACAGTATTTTTCTTTTGTGCGACACACCCAATATAGGCATAGGAAAGGTCAGCAGATTTTCTCTCCACTTTTGACGCACGAATGCTTTTGCAAAGTTTGGTCTTATGTCGACACTTAGTAGCTACTGATAGGAAGATAAATTAGGAAGAAAAAATAAAAAAATTGCCTAACAAGACAAACACATGTTGACATCCCTAAACTCATTTCCTTTACTGACTAGATATTTTTAGTGCATGACTTACTCGATAGAATAGTGAAACAATAAACTCTAAATGGAATGAAATTGTTTTGTAGTTAATGCTTGGCCGTGTGTCAATCCGGTAGTGGTGAGACTTGATTTTAAAGAATAAGAATTTTCCTAATTAAACTGATTTGTGTTGAAATTTGAGGGAGGGGAAAGGGAGAGAAGACATTAAAAGTTCTTTAGTCGACCGAGAGAATTTTAGTTACGGTGTCCATATTCCACTTTTATGTGAAGTCCTAAGAAGATTTATCCCAACACTAGAGATAGTTGTTACTGCTCATTTGTTCGCCTTTCTGAAGACGTGATTCTCTTTTTGGGTGTTAATAAAGTTGGTCTTTCTGCATCGTTCATACTCCCTCCGTTTCTAAATAATAGGCTGGTTTGTGTGTAAATTTGCATACAAATCAACCTATTTTTTTGAAACGGAGATAGTATTTTTGTCGGATTGTGATTGAGGTAGGCCCAACACAAACCAAAACTCTATTTATTTATTTATTTTCTGTTCATTTGAGTGTTCTTTAGTTACATCTACGTTTATATTTTTCTTTTTTACCATTTGGTTGATATGTGGTGGTCTTGATTGAAGTCTATGGTTAATAATAATTTTTGATATTGTTGTATGAGCATGATTGTGATTTGGGCTATGGTTCATGGGCAGCGACCCCTAAAAATCTCTAGGCTCCCTTGGCGCGAGCAGATTTGGGCTACGGTCCATGGACAGCGACCCCTAAAAATGTTTTGATGGCGAGTTATCCTTGTGGCTCCTTTGGCGCGAGCGGATTGATTGATTTGATTGTTTCTTTTTGTATGGATATCGGTGTTTCCATGTGGTTGCGTTGTTGATCATGTTTCTTGTATTCAAATGAATTGGAAAATATTATATAAATGTTTTGTTGCTTCTTTTCCTACTGGGTGTCACAACTCACGTCGTTTCATGACAAAAAATTCCAGATTTTATGGCACCACAAGGAGTTAATGGCGGAAAAGCTTAGAGATCGGTTTTTGTGCTATAATTAGTAGCTTGCATAGGATTTATGATTGAAAAATTGTAATAAATTATCATCAAACTCTTTTAGAATTTATTGAGTATTTATTAATTATTTTTACTTTGGAGATTATTGGGTTAATGCATAACCAATGGAACAATGTTTTGTTAAGAAAATTTTCTTGATTAGGAAACTAAAATTTCTGAATCATGATGCTTTGACTGTTAATGATAATTATTCTATAATATATTTATGTCTAAATCCTTTTATAATAAGCATTTTTAAAATAATTGTTTATCATTGTACTAAACTCAGAAGTTTTCTGGCAGATTCAACTATGTTGGGGTTTCCTTGTTTTAAAATATATTCTATGATACATTTTGTGTCTTCTGTGAACTTTAAGATGTTTCTTTTCTCTTTTTAAAATGATAAACCAAATTTGATTTAGAGTTGTGTTTGATTTTATGTGATTTTTCTAAGATGAACTATCACTGTTCTACTTTTCAGAAGTACTGGTCAACTACATGTTTGACTGTGGTCAAAAATTCTTTAAGTTAAATTAAAAATTATATAAACTTTATGAATGAATGTATACTCAGTTAGGATTTACAACGTACAATCATAATAATCTTTGGAGTTGAGATGTGTTTAGTATAATTCTTGGAGTGAACTGATGTCTGTTTCTGTTTTACGTTTGTTCCTTAAAAACGTGACTCCTTTGGATTGAATCTGGAACTTTTAATGGCGAAACTAATTTTTCTACTAAACTGGAATTTTCTAGGTTTCATACGGATTAAAAATCACGTAAAAGTAACGGTTAGATCTTCTTAAAAGAATTTTTATGTATCGCTGCGATAAAATTTCAAAATTTAACATAAATAAAGATTAGACAAACAAATGGTCGTTTGGGCTTGTGCCAAGTGTGAAAATTCGGCTTGATGTTAAATGTAGCATTCCGGGTATTGGTTTGGATTTGGGTTAGAATCCAGACCCGAAAATTGGGATATTAAACGAATTACAAAACCCAAGTGTCAACTATGGAATCCAGAGCACTAGTATAGCAACAGTACACGAGCTTCATATTTGAGCGTCACATGGAGGAACAAGCAATCCAAAGATAAGAGAATGTGTGAAAGAACTTACATGTCCATCTGCTGACTTGCTTGGGGAGTTAGACCTGTTATCATTATGCTCCGGAATGCTATATTCATCTTTACTGGATCCTGAGTCTATTTCGCTACCATTCTCATTAATCGAAAGTGACTCAGTGTCACCGGATTTTTCCCTTTCTTCCGAAGGTATCTTGGATGTATTGTTACTCAGGTTACCTGCAGCTAACGTGAGTCTAGCAAAGGTGTTTATCCTCCCATAACACTAAAATGGTGGAAGAATTTGAACGAGATTAGTTCAAAGTTATCTAGATAATTCAGCCGATCAAATAAAAAATGTGTACATATATGTACGTTCAAAGAATTAAAGGCCACTGTAGCTGTTCGGGTGCCACCTGCAAGCCTCTTCGACCTAGTCTCTCTCCTGGGACTGATCTCAAGCTTACCTCCATTATACCTAGGTCTAACACGATTTTCTCCCTGAAACACCAAGCAAATCATACGGATGCTGAAATATATGTTACTGAATTCAAGGCAAAAAGAGACATGGATCTCCACCTGAGTTGGTTTATCAGAAGCTTTATGTTTACTAGCAGCGAGTGGCTTCAACCTGTGGTGGTTCTCCAAAATCTCGAAAGAAAGCTTGTCACGTAATACTGTTAGGACTGCGTGCACGAATGGGTGAAGATCAAGAAGCTCATTGCGCCAGAATTCTTTATATTTTGGGGTTACCATTAGTCTTCTGGAGAGCAAGAATGAAAGGCTTTTCTCTTCCGTGTGAGCACTCGTATCCAATACAAGTTTCAAGTAATCTATAGAAGGTTTTGGTGGACGACGAGAAGGGATCCCCTGATCAAAACCCATCTGACGAGCAGTCATATCTTGTCCGCGTGAAAGATCCCATGAAGAGCAAGACGGACTTACCTACCTTGTACGCGTGAAAGATCCCATGAAGAGCAAGACGGACTTCCCTACCTTGAAGATTCCACGGTGAAATATCCCATGAAGAGCAAGACAGACTTACCTACCTTGTCCGCGTGAAAGATTCCACGGTGAAAGATCCCATGAAGAGCAAGACGGACTTACCTACCTTGTCCGCGTGGCCACCTATGGTGAAAGTCGTCTTGGTGATTGGCACAAGACATGAATGAGCAAATCTCCCTTTTATACCTGACAGTACAAGTCCGAAGAGTAGAATGACTTTTACCTTTGTTTGCACGCACAGACCTGGAAATATTAGGTCAAGATTAATGCCCTAGTCGATCGTGCCTCCTTCCTTACATGTGACCATCTGGCGTCAATATGCCAGAAGAATGATTGTCACTTGCCTCTAGACCGGAGGTTCATTGGTCATGGCCCAAGCCGACTGCTCTCTCTCTGGTAACATCTGCCTACTTTGTCTTATGAATTATTTTAGTTTGCCATTATCTAGTGTTTATCATGCAACAATGTCATTGTTACGTGCTAAGCAAGGGATTTGAAGTTGATGGTGGTTTTTAGCTTAGGGCGAAAACCGTAAAACCGATATTAATGCTCCAGTATTCAAAATATTATGCTTTGAAGTATCTGCATTCTTTAAGGAATTTAAGAGATATACCGGAAACTTGGGGAGTCGCGGATTAACCTCAACCACTCAACTTAGCCGGTTGATTTGACCGGTTTAGATTCGATTTTGGTCGACCAATGAGGTGTCGTGACTGCTACCAGTCAAAACTGTCCTAGACGGACCGATCACATCGTCCCCAACATACGTGTATAGTTCCTGGTATCCAATTAAAGATGGACGGTCGAGCTTCCCTGAAAGTGTGTTAATTGCACATGTGATCGCCCACATGAGTCGCATGTGCCAAGCACTTTCAAAACGTCGATTAACACCTTCGCGACTAATTCAGGAAGGTTGTACACAATGATGCTTTACATGCATCAAATATTTATGAGCTGCTTGCTTGAAAACGATGCTTCACATGCATGATGCATCGCTTACCCACTTAAATTGCATGCCTGCAAACGATATTTTTAGGGCATCGATTATATAAAGAATTTAAATATTTAATAATTCATTTATTTAACCTAAAGAACCATGTGCTGTTTTTTGAGTACTACTCACGGTAAATCTCATTCTTACGATTTGACTTGTCACTTATGACCACCTTCCGCCTAGCTTGCGCGTGATTGGTCGAAATATTTCTCTACTTGTAGGTTTTACATACAAGGCTCACTACACATGTTAGTTGATGGGATAATCACGTGTCCTCCACCCCTCATAACCATTTCTCACATGTCATGATGGTAGGCCCACTCAGCAACTACCATGCTTCACATTACTAGTCTTGATACGACTTGCTCCATGTCGTATGGACTTTATCATGCAAGTAGGCCTAGTTTTGCAAGTAATATAGCTATGCAAGTCATGATTAGGTGTTATTTTCTATAAAAATACTCGAGACATCAAACATGTCACAATTGGGAGATGTTCATCAGGGTATTGGTCTGGCAGTTTATAGGGTGCGGTGTGCAACACACCCATTATGAGAAAGTGATGGGAAGAGCGGACAATTGACGAATAGATGAGTAGTGGGTGAAAAAATCGTCCAGTCCTTCCTAGTAATAGGGAAACGGTTTCTACTACCTTCACATGACTTCCACTACTTCATTACTCCATAACTCCCGCTTCCTATGAGATCAAGGTGTTCGACTATGACTTGATATAAAATCGATTTTCAATCTATTCAAAAAATAATTAACGAAAGTATCCTTAAAACACAGAGAACTTACAGCTTACCGTCTTCTGTAACAAATTTCATTTTTCTGAGATAAATCATAAACAACCACACCTTACAGAGTCTATTTCTATGATCTCAAAACCTTCTTTACTTCCCTCCCTAAGATCATCTCCTTCATTTTGTGACTGAAGCAAGACTGGAACAACCATTTATTGGTTCATGCAAGAATTGTACAGATTGATCTCTCGAATCTAAAGTACTCCCGTGCAATACATTTGTTCAGGGTCTAGACTCGTTTCTCATTAACCTACCCACTTTTACTCTTTTCTCCATAATCAGTTTTTACCCTACTACATTGGGACATTAGCCAATGTTGATTTGGAAACTTATCTTGGCTATTTTGCCTGGAATCTTGGCCATGGCCAAGCGTAGTCGGCGTTGGCACTTTGTTTGTATCATATAGAACATTTTCAAGGAATTCAACCGATGGAAGTTCTGCAACTCAAAGTGGTGTTCAATGTAATTTCGTATTAAATAGTATGCTTCTGATAGTACTTTTATCCAAAAATGGCATAGAAGCTTATTCTGAGTATTTATAATTTATACCATCACTATACACTGATTAATACGTGACAATTTGTATGGTCGTGTATAAAACAATGAGAGTTCAGCCGAGTGAAACTCTAAAATATTGTAGGCATATTCAAGGCCAATGTTGCCATTAGCTGGATACGCATTCCCAATTCTCTTGCGGAATATAATGTAGAAGTACGAATCCATAATTCTGATGCCGGGTCAGAAATTTATACATATTTTATTTCATGTTTCTGCAGCTGGGCAGGGTAATATTACAATTTTTTTCCTTGTCAAAAGTCCACCATCGACAACAGTTCTCGGGAATATTTAAGGAAAAGTTTATTTATTTTGCCCAAAATTGAGTCTATAATCAAAGGCATCTCGATATCAGAAATATAAGAAGATTCCAAGACAAGATGAATCGCAGCCGACTCAGAAGTGGGAATTGGTTACAAAGAAAGATTGATAGGTCTCTTGGACTCCAGGAATGACAAGAAAATATTCTACAGGAAACGAGTTTCTGTTGTAGTCAGAATTATCTTTTGGATTCCATATTTGTACTTGAGTATCATTTAGAAAGCATAGATCATCTCCTGGATAAGGAGAGTCAACAGTGATATCATAAATATCCTCCAGAGTACAGTTCCGAATGATTGATCAACTATCTTCTTTGTGACTAAAACGCAGACAGTGATAACAAAACTTAGAGGGGAGATTCAGTTAATTAAAGTAGATTTCAGTAAGGATACCTGCTTACTATAAACAAAATCTTGTCAAGGAGTGGTTTTTCGATATTTACCCAAACTAAAATCCTAGGGAAGAAATCAGGAGTAGAGATTTCCCTTCTAGATAAAACTCTACTAACTTTTCCAAGTTTACTGCTATAACACCTAACAATTTCTGAAACCTATGCTCATGCTTTGCGTTCAAGACATTTTCCCAAATAGGAATTTCCTTAATTGAGTCAGTTGAAATACTCATGCCTGGATAAGCTTTTGTTGCTGCTAATACATTCCCAAAAGGGTACCATGGACCATTAGAAGTTACCCAAAAGAAATCTTCTAGGGTTTGGAAAGAAATGATGAAGGAATTTGGGTCCACTTCCCTATTTTGAAAAGGGACATTCGCTCCCCAAAAATAGGTTAAAACTCCCCTTAGCTTCCCAAGCTTTAAAAAGTCCAGTTGAAAACATTCTAGCTAGAATACTATTTCCTTTGATACCAAAATCCCTAATGAATTATGATGGAGTTAGTAAGATACCATCATGCATATGATTAGCAAATCTTTGCACTGGGGAAAGAAAACTAAGATGTTGGTAAAGCTCATCATGCTTGTCCATGATGCTCTTCAAGAAAAATGACTAAAAGAAAAGCAGAAAAATTAAGTGATCATAAGATGGATAAAAAGAAACTAGATAAAAGCATAAGAGATCAAAACGAGATCGAAGTTAAATAGAAAACTCTATAAGTTTTGCAGCACAAAGACCAACACATAGGAATACAAATATGAATTGCTGAAGGCATTTTAACTAAGACCCGTGAATAATTTTTCACCATTCATAGGACTTACACCAATTAGCACTCAACAGAGGATGCATGAATAAGAGTATCATACTGAAAAGATGTGTACGAGGTCATGAAATTGGTTATAGAAACTGACATAAAACGACAGTACTAGGTATTGGTATATGGAAGAAGCATATAGTAAAAACAAGAAAATAGAAAAAAAAAATTGATTTCAGAAGACTAGGTCAACAATGACAAAATAAATTTTAGTCATTTATTAAGAATGCCTGACAAATGTAAATCCTTTTTCTTACAGCTGGAACTCCAGAAAGGATTGAAAAAGCGGGGGTACAACAACCTCACCCAATATTTCGATTAGAAATCTGTATGGACAAACTCCAATATACTTTCAAGAGAATCAACTAGACTCAATCTTAACAAAGTATATCAAAGAGTTAATATCTCTCTTTCTCGATTCAATTCTTACTCAAGCAAATAGTAATCTGCGACTCTAATTGAATACAAGAGAAATTACATGAACGGTACCAAAGACCAATGTTCGAGTATCAATCAATTTCAATCAACAACCAAAGGTCGGATTTCCAATTGATTGATTCTAACGTACAACCTGTGATATTTCAATTATATAACAAAATATAATGCGGAATAGAAATAACACAGACACCAGAATTTTGTTAACGAGAAAACCGCAAATGCAGAAAAACCCCGGGACCTAGTCCAGATTGAACACACACTGTATTAATCCACTACAGACACTAGCCTACTACAAACTAACTTCGGTCTGGACTGTTGTTGAACCCCAATAAATCTCACACTGATCCAAGGTACAGTTGCGCTCCTTATGTCTTTGATCCCAGCAGGATACTACGCACTTGATTCCCTTAGTTGATCTCACCCACAACTAAGAGTTGCTACAACCCAAAGTCGAAGACTTTAATAAACAAATTTGTATCACACAGAAAAGTCTACAGTAATAGATAAATCTATCTCCCACAGAAATACCTACAAGTTTTGTTCCGCCTTTTGATAAATCAAGGTGAACAAGAACCAATTGATAACCCGGACTTATATTGCCGAAGAACAACCTAGTATTATCAATCACCTCACAATAATCTTAATCGACGCGGCGAAAGAAGATATTGTGGAATCACAAACGACGAGACGAAGATGTTTGTGACTACTTTTATATCTTGCATATCGGAGATATTAATCTCAAGCCAATCGTTATGATTGTATTCAACACGATAGAAGCAGCAAGATCAGATCACACAACTACGAGAAAGTAGTATCGGTCTGGCTTCACAATCCCAATGAAGTCTTTAAGTCGTTAACCTGGTTTTTAAGAAGAAACCTAAGGTTAAAGGAGAATCCACTCTAGATAATACAACTAGTATCACACATGAGGTGTACGTATTAGGTTTCCCAGTTGCTAGAGTTCACCCTTATATAGTCTTTCAAATCAGGGTTTGCAATCAATGTTAGTTTGGTAACAAAGCATTCAATATTCACCGTTAGATGAAAACCTGATTAGATTCAAGCTAATATCTTTCAACCGTTGGATCGAAAACTTAGCTTGTTACACACAAATGAAATGCACAATTTTAGGTTTGTGTAACTGTACCCAAACATGTACATTTGTTGGTTCAACAATAGTTAACCAAATGGTTAGCCATATGAGCACTTTCATATCAACCATATTCTTCTTCACCATAACTAGTTCAAATGACTCAAATGAACTAGTTAGAGAGTTGTTCAGTTGTATAAATCTTATGTAACTACACAAGACACAATCGAAGCAAAAACGATTTGATTCACTCGAATCCATTCATGAACTTTATAGCCACGGTTTTCATTTTGCATTCCTTAGTTTTTATAAATGTAAGTTTACAAAAAATCGTCTTTAGATATAACCAACTTAAGTTCGCAGACTTAGTTCGCGGACTTAAGTTCCCGGAAGGAGTTCTCAAACTCCAGCAGAATTTCTCGGGAAGAGAACTTCCGCCAGTTCGCGGACTGGGTTCGTGGACTGAGTTCGCGGACTTATCTCAAAGTACTTATTCCGGTTTTCCTGATCAACAAAGTACGCATACTTCGGTTCAAGGAAAAAAGACTTATACATATATGTGTTGCCACACAATGGTTATATTCAACAGTGGTTATAAACTCTCGTTTCAATCATTGGAACATTCTTAAAGGACGTTATTATATAGTTGTTATTCACAAACTATTTTTCGTCAAAGAAATTTTCAAAGTGATTGAAACATAACATGACTTTCGTCACTAGGTAAAAATGAACTTGGCCAAAGCAAAAGCTTGCCAACACATATTTCGAGAAATAGATAGGCGAGATAAACTCGGCTCGAAATAGCAAATGTGTATAATCAAAGTCTGTATAGAAAAACGAATTTTGTCTCAAGATAGGAGATAGATTAGATAGACTTTTGAGTGATAGATAAGTTCAAGTCTCCACATACCTTTTAGTCGATGAAGTTTCACCAGTTCCTTGAGTAGTCCTTCGTCTTGTATGATGATCGCCATGGAGTTCTTGAGCTCAACTACACTTTCTATCCTAGTCCGAGACTTAGCTATAGTATACTAGAAATCAAGACTTATAGTTTTGATCACTAACATTGACAAACATGCTTGAGATAGCAACGCATGCGAGTTCGACTGAGCAATGCTCTAACAATCTCCTCCTTTGTCAATTTTAGTGACAAAACTATCAATACATATGGAATACAAAAATAAATGATTTGTAGCTCCTATTCCACATGCCTAATCTTCAATATTACTCGAAATCTTCGTCACTTCCAAGTACTCCAATGATCCCAAAGGTTGTAAGTTCAGCATCATCGTTGTTGAAAATCCGTAGCTATAACAATGAGAAAACAAGAGTTCTTAATCATTGTTATACAGTGTCATAGTATTATTATACAACATCAAAGTTCAATTGTATCACAACTTCGACAACAATACTATGGTGATATGTATCACTCCCTCTTAGTCAATACTCTATCTCACATGGAAACCACTCCCCCTTACATAATGATCCGAAAACCAGATGTATTTATAGTGTGAACTACATATTAATTCTCCCCCTTTTTGTCAATAAAATTGGCAAAGGTACGAAAACGAGATCCTAATGAAATTTCAAAAAGAGACATTTCATGACCAAAAGAAAGCACATATCATCTTATTTAGATGCAATCATATAGCCGAAGCTAAATGCATTCATCAAGGAGTTTATAAAGATACAAGATAACCCCTATAATATTCCACAGCCGCACTCCCCACAAAGATTTGGCAATTAAGCACAAGTTCAATTAAGAACTCTCCCCCATAATATGTCATTCCCGAAAGAACAACAAGAGCGACCTTAATTTCAAAAGAAAAGAAGGATTTCTTTGGACATAACAAATCACATACAAGTATGAATTTGAATCCAAAATACTCAATTAAATTAACCATAAGATAACCTATGATTAATTTAATCGGAAATATATAATCAAATTTACCACAAAAAGTGATTAATTTAATTGGCCATGCTCGACATAAGAGAACTTACGGAGCCTCACAGTATAGACATAAAAACATGGATCAGGGAAGATCAATACTGCGGAATACAAGAGGATTCGTTCTATTTTCCATCACTATTCGCATAATGACATACAATAGACATAATCCTTGTAAACAAAAGATTTTAGCCTATCTTTTATCAATGATTGACATAATAGGCTTAACTCTTGTATTGTCAAAAGTCCATTCCTTCTTTTATCAACACATGCATATCGAGATATAAAGGACTTAACTTTTGACAAGGTATGGGACAATCACAGTTCATGGACGCAAACACACATATCCCATTGCAATATATAAAATCAATAAAGATTAATACTGCAAAAACAATCTTTGCCCTTTGAAGGTAGAATCAATCTTTTTCGCACAGATTTACACCAAGAGTGGTTACCAAAGACGTATAAAAAGATTTTCTTACCAAAGAAGAACATACAAAGTCATTAAAGACCATGCATCATAGTTCACCTAAGATGATTGTGAACATTCAAGAATCCCATAGCAATGCGTAGTACTGCCTATTCTTGAACTTCCTTCTTTGTGATTCACCAACATCATTCTTGTAAAATCTACAAATGATATTATAAGAAAATTACTCCAAGAATCCAAGTGCCCAAGTCCAATAGAAGTAGAACAAGTACGACGAAACGGAGCAAATTACTCAAAAACAAGATACGGGACAAAGACCAACCTCAAATCATTCAAATTCAGGATTTCTTATCACCATTTTAAGAGAATTCAAATAGGAAGAGAATGCAAAAAGAATGAGGTCATTCCGAGTTCGGACGAAGAAGTTCCGGTCAAAACAAATTTACCGAATATCGACGTCAAGTATGCATACGGGTTTGCAAAAGAATTTTCGTATCCTGGAGCAGTATGAAAACGGGTATACGTACTTAAACCCCTGGATTTTGATTTTAAATGATGTTATGCATACCTGGTATGTGTACCATGTAGTCCAAACATCCCGAACTATTATTTTCAAACCTAAACATTTAAGAACCTTAAACACGGATCAAGTTAGGTAGAAATGAACAATAAGAAAGGTACGTGAATCATTATAAGTTCTCTAAGCAAATAAAAACACAAATCTTGCTCAAGTTTATAGACATACCTTTTTAGAAGAATCCAGTTGAGTTCTACAGCCTTACCAACCATAATTTGTGCGCCCCAATTTTCGTGCTTCCCTCACCGTATACATAACATGGCAGTCCTTGGTGAGGATGCACTTACAACAAACTCAAGTTGTGTTGAGGTGAACAATGTCTTTCTCACCACAAGTGACTTTTGGATTATCATCAAAGAGATCGCTTTTAGAACCTTTCACATCCAATTCCATTTTTCCAAAAAACTTGTTAAGTTCCAACATCATGGATACTGCCTTCTCCATAGTCATGGAATTTTCTGGAAGATCATTCCTTTTCACAATCAAAGTATCATTGGATTTCTTTGGTACCCACTTCTAAGTGCGTTTAGGAACAACCGGAACCTTCTTCCCATTACTCTCTTCAAGATTTCTCGGAAGAGAATTGGATTGACTATTCTTTTGAAAGTTAGTCTTTCTCCAATTGGGAGCATCGGATCTTGTCTTAGTCTTTACGAAGTTATCCTTTTGATAACCATTACGATTGTGAAAAGGATTCGTATGACATTTATAGGGAAATCTAGATTTATCACAGCACTGATTCCTTTGCCTAAAGGTTGGACAGTTACATCCTGTAGCGTTAAGGGGATTAGTCTTAACATATGATCTTGGCTTCACAACTTCTTGTGATGCCCAAACAAGAACATCACGAAGTTTCTCATTCCTTATACGGAAACGATATCTCCTTTCGAGGTGACCTTTATTTCCGCAATAGTGGCAAACATAAGGAATGTTCTTACCTCGATCCGTGTGTGCTGACTTTGGAGGTTGATATACTTTGCTCTTTTGAACCTTAACTGTCGGTGAAGGCATTTCACTTTTGCCATCAGTGGAAACCTTTTGTTTAGAATAATCACAAGCCTCGACAAATTTTACCTCTTTGCTAATACTTGGAGCATCTATTCCCTTATATCCCAATCCTCGTGTATCACGATGATTTTTACTCGCTCCTAACATAGTGGTTAATTTGCTTGAACTAGTATTGAACCTTTTCAAGTCATGTTCCAACATATTGATTTTATCAAGAGCAACATCTAAATTATCCTCGAGGCGTTTTTCTCGAGCGAGAAAATCGCTTTCTCTGTCATCAAAACTTGCTTGCTGAGAGTTAATCCTTCCTTCAATTTCTGCAAATTTCTCATCCAACAAGAAGTATTTTTGATATGCACGATCACATTCAAGTGACTTTCTACTCAGGTTTTCCTCGGTATCTTTGAGGACTGATTCGCAAGAACGATTCTGACCATAAAGACCTCCGTAAATCCTTTTCAATTGCTTGTTTTCTCGACATAGAGGAGTCATAAGAGGTGTAACATGAGAAGTTGTAATATTCTTCATTTTCTGCGAATCCAAAAACTTAACATACTCTGAGACTTCCTCATCAACATCTCTATCAATATCTGAATCACCTTCATCAGAAAGTTCATCCAACTGTTTTTCTAGGAGTGTTTCCCAATCAACAGTTTTTACAACAAGAGAATGTTTATATATTGACTTATATGTGACAGTTCTATCAGGTGAATCCAAGCTTTCAGAATCATCGGGTAATTTATGAACTGGTACGTTATTAGCGATAGACTCGTCCATAATCAGATCGCTAGAAACACAGACTTATAAGGTTTTTAATGTGTTTGCCTGCTCTGATACCAATTGAAAATGCGGGGGTACAACAACCTCACCTAATATTTCGATTAGCAATCTGTATGGACAAACTCCAATATACTTTCAAGAGAATCAACTAGACTCAATCTTAACAAAGTATATCAAAGAGTTAATATATCTCTTTATCGATGCAATTCTTACTCAAGCAAATAGTAATCTGCGAGTCTAATTGAATACAAGAGAAATCACTTGAACGGTACCAAAGACCAAAGTTCAAGTATCAATCAATTTCAATCAACAACCAAAGGTCGGATTTCCAATTGATTGATTCTAACGCACAACCTGTGATATTTCAATTATATAACAAAATATAATGCGGAATAGAAATAACACAGACACCATAATTTTGTTAACGAGGAAACTGCAAATGCAGAAAAACCCCGGGACCTAGTCCAGATTGAACACACACTGTATTAAGCCGCTACAGACACTAGCCTACTACAAACTAACTTCGGTATGGAATGTAGTTGAACCCCAATCAATATCACACTGATCCAAGGTACAGTTGCGCTCCTTACGTGTATGATCCCAACAGGATACTACGTGTTAGAGCATTGCTCGGTCGAACTCGCATGAGTTTCTATCTCAAGCATGTTTATCAATGTTAGTGATCAAAACTATAAGTCTTGATTTCTAGCCTACATAGCTAAAGGTCTCGGGCTAGGATAGAAAGTGTAGTTGAGCTCAAGACATCATGGCAATCATCATACAAGACGAAGGACTACTCAACGAACTGGTGGATCTTCATCGACTAAAAGGTATGTGGAGACTTGAACTTATCTGTCACTCAAAAGTCTATCTATTCTATCTCCTACTCTTAAGACAAAAGTCGTGTTGATGTATAGACTTTCATTATACACATTTGCTATTTCGAGCCGAGTTTAACTCGCCTATCTATTTCTAGAAATATGTGTTGGTAAGCTTTCTCTTTAGCCAAATTCATCTTTACCTAGTGACGAATGTCATCTTATGTTTCAATCACTTTGAAAATTTCTCTGACGAAAAATGGTCTGTGAATAACGGCTACATAACGTCCTCTGAGAATGTTTCAATGATTGAAATGAGAGATTAGATTACATAACCGTTGGTAAGATATAAGCATTGTTGTGGAAACACATATATGCATAAGTCCTTATTCCTTGAACTAAAGTTTGCGAACTTTGTTGATCAAGAGAAACGGAATGTGGCGTGATGAAAGTCCGCGAACTGGCGGAATTTCTCGACCCGAGAATTTCTGCTGGAGTTTGTGAACTCCTTCCGTGAGCTTAAGTCCGCGAACTTGAGCAGTTTATATCTAAAACTGGTTGTTCTTGAACTCATGTTTATTTAAACTAAGGAATACTTTTGCAAACCGTGGCTATAAAGTTCATGAATCGATTCGAGTGAATCAAACCGTTTTTGCTTCGATTGTGTCTTGTGTAGTTACATAGGATCTAAGCAATTGAACAACTCTATAACTAGTTCATTTGAGTCATTTGAACTAGTTATGGTGAAGAAGAATATGGTTGATATGAAATTGATCATATGGCTAACCATTTGGTTAACTATTGTTGAACCAACAAATGTTAATGTTTGGGAACGGTTCGTAAACCAAAATTGGACATTTCATTTGTGTATAACAAGCTAAGTTTTCGATCCAACGGTTGAGAAATGTTAGCTTGAATATAATCAGGTTTTCATCTAACGGTGAATATTGAATGCTTTGTTACCAAGCTAACATTGATTGCAAACCCTGATTTGAAAGACTATATAAAGGAGAACTATAGCAACTGGGAAACCTAATTCCCACACATTACGTGTGATACTAGTTGCATAGATAGAGTCGATTCTCCTTTAACCTTTGGTTTCTTCTTCTAAAACCAGATTAACGACTTAAAGACTTCATTGGGATTGTGAAGCCAGACCGATACTACTTTTCTTGTAGTTGTGTGATCTGATCTTGCATCTTCAATCGTTACGAGTACAATTGTAATAATTGGCTTGAGATTGATATCTCCGATAGGCAAGATAGAAAAGTAATCACAAACACTTCGTCTCATCGTTTGTGATTCCACAATATCTTTTTTCGCTGCATCGATTAGGATTATTGTGAGGTGATTGATAATACTAGGATGTTCTTCGAGAATATAAGTCTGGTTTATCAATTGGTTCTTGTTCACCTTGATTTATCAAAAGAAGGAACAAAACTCATAGGTATATTCATGGGAGACGGATTTATCTATTACCGTAGACTTTTCTATGTGATACAGATTTGTTTATTAAAGTCTTCGACTTTGGGTCGTAGCAACTCTTAGTTGTGGGTGAGATCAGCTAAGGGAATCAAGTACGTAGCATCCTGCTGGGATCAAAGACGTAGGAGCATAACTTTACCTTGGATCAGTGTGAGATTGATTGGGGTTCAACTACAGTTCATACCGAAGTTAGTTTGGAGTAGGCTAGTGTCTGTAGCGGCTTAATACAGTGTATGTTCAATCTGGACTATGTCCCGGGGTTTTTCTGCATTTGCGGTTTCCTCGTTAACAAAATTCTGGTGTCCGTGTTATTTATTTTCCGCATTATATTTTGTTATATAATTAAAATATCACAGGTTGTGCGTTGTTCAATCAATTAGGATATCCGACCTTTTGGTTGTTGATTTAAATTGATTGACACTTGAATATTGGTCTTTGGTACCATCCAAGTTATCTCTCTAGTATTTGATAAAGACTCGCAGATTTCTATTTACTTGAGTATATATCAAATCTAGAGATTGAGATATAAACTCTTTGATATACTTTTTATCTTGATTGAGTCTGACTGTCTAGTTGATTCTCTAGTATTTGATAAAGACTCGCAGATTTCTATTTACTTGAGTATATATCAAATTGAGAAATCGAGATACAAACTCTTGGATATATTTCTATTGATTGAGTCTGACTGTCTAGTTGATTCTCTTGGAATTATATTGGAGTTTGTCCATACAGATTGTTAAGCGAAATATTGGGTGTGGTTGTTGTACCCCCACTTTTTCAATTGGTATCAGAGCAGGCAAACACGTTTAAGACCTTATAAGTCTGTGTTTGTAGCGATCTAATTATGGACGATTCTATCTCTAATAATGTACCAGTTCAGAAACTACCAGATGATTCTAAAAGCTTGGATTCACCTGAGAGAATTGTCACATCTAAGTCAATATCTAAACATTCCTTGATGTAAAAACTGTTGATTGGGAAACTCTCCTAGAAGAACAGTTGGATGAACTTTCTGATGAAGGTGATTCAGATATTGATAGAGATGTTGATGATGAAGTCTCAGAGTATGTTAAGTTTTTGGATTCGTGGAATATGAAGAAGATTATAACTTCTCATGTCTCACCTCTTCTGACTCCTCTCTGTCGAGAAAACAAGAAATTGAGAAGATGTTACGCGGGTGTTTATTTTTCGAATCGTTCTTGCGAATCGATCCTCAAGGATTCTGAGGAAAACCTACGTATGAAGTCACTTGAACGTGATAATCTTTATCAAAAGTACTTTTTTGTTAGAAGAGAAACTTGCAGAATCTGAAGCAAGGTTTAACTCTCAACAAATTAGTTTTGATGGCAGAGAAAGTGCTTGTCTCGCTCGAGAAAAATGCCTTGAGGCTGATTTAGCTGCTGCTCTTGATAAAATCAAGATGTTGGAAGATGACTTGAAAAAGTTCAATACTAGTTCAAGAAAATTAACCACTATGCTAGGAGCAAGTAAAAATCATCATGATACACAAGGATTGGGCTATAAGGGAATATATGCTCCAAGTATTAGCAAAGAGGTAAAATTTGTCAAGGCTAGTGATTATTCTCAACAAAAGGTTTCCACTGATGGAAAAATTGAAATACCTCCACCGGCAGTTAAGGTTCAAAAGAGCAAAGTATATCAACCTCCAAAGTCAGCACACACAGATCGAGGTAAGAACATTCCTTATGTTTGCCACTACTGCGGAAATAAAGGTCACCTGGAAAGGAGATGTCGTTTCCGTATAAGGAATAAGAAACTTCATGATGTTCTTGTTTGGGCATCACAAGAAGTTGTGAATCCAAGATCATATGTTAAGACTAATCCCCTTAACGATACAGGTTGTAACTTTCCAACCTTTAGGCAAAGGAATCAGTGATGTGATAATCCTAGTTTTGCCTATAAACGTCATACGAATCCTTTTCACAATCGTAATGGTTATCAAAAGGATATCTTCCTAAAGACGAAGACAAGATCCGATGCTCCCAATTGGATAAAGACTAACTTGCAAAAGAATAGTCAATCTAATTCTCTTCCGAGAATTATAGAAGAGAGTAATGGGAAGAAGGTTCTGGTTGTTCCTAAACGCACTCAGAAGTGGGTACCAAATAAATCCGATGATTCTTTGAGTGATCTTCCAGAAAATTCCATGACTATGGAGAAGGCAGTATCCATGATGTTGTAACTTAACAAGTTTTTTGGAAAAATGGAATTGGATGTGAAAGGTTCTAAAAGCGATCTCTTTCATGATAATCCAAAGGTCACTTGTGCTGAGAAAGACATTTTTCACCCCAACACAACTTGATTGTGTTGTACATGCATCCTCACCAAGGAAAGCTCTGCTATGTATACGATGAGGAAAGCACGAGAATTGGGGCACACAAATTATGTTCGGTAAGGCTGTAGAATTCGACTGGATTCTTCTAAAAAGGTATGTCTATAAACTTGAGCAAGTCTTATGTTTTTATTACTTGTTTGAGTACTTATAATGATCCATGTACCTTGCTTATCGTTCATTTCTACCTAACTTGATCTGTGTTTAAGGTTCTTAAATGTTTAGGTTTGAAAACATTAGTTCGGGATGTTTGGACTTCATGGTACACATACCAAGTATGCATAACATCATTTAAAATAAGAATCCAGGGGTTTAAGTTCGCAAACCCCGTCTGCATACTGCTCCAGGATACGAAAATTCGTTTGCAAACCCGTATGCATACTTGACTTCGATATTCGGTAAACCTGTTTTGGCCGTAACTTCTTCGTCCAAACTCGGATTGACCTCATTCTTTTTGTACTCTCTTCCTATTTGAATTATCTTCAAAATGGAGATGAGAAACCTTGAATTTGGATGAGTTAAGATTGGTATTTGTCCTGTCTCTTGTTTTTGAGTATTTTACTCTGTTTCGTTGCACTTGTTCCACTTCTCTTGAACTTGGGCACTTGGATTCTTGTAGTACTACTCTTCTAAGCTAATTTGTAGCTTTTACAAGAATGTTGTTGGTGAATCACAAAGAAGGAAGTTCAAGAACGGAAAGTAGTACGCAGTGCTATGGAATTCTTGAATGTTCACAATCATCCATTGTGAACTATGGTGCATAGTCGTTATTGAATTTGTATGTTAGCTTGAATCTAAATCAGGTTTTCGATCTAAAGGTGAATATGTATTGCTTTGTAACTAAGGCAAAAGCTTGATTTGAAGGCTATATAAAGGAGACATCTAGCATTGTGCAAAACTAATCCCTACACGTCTGTGTGATACTAGTGCGCTCGCTAGAGTCGATTCCCCTTTAACCTTTGGTTTTCTTCTCTAAGACCAGGTTAACGACTTAAAGACTTCATTGGGATTGTGAATCCAGACCGATACTACTTTTATCGTAGTTGTGTGACCTGATCTTGCATCTTCCATCGTACGAGTACAATCTATAGATTGGCTTGAGATCGTGAGATTTCTCCGATAGGCAAGATAAAGAAGTCACAAACATCTTCGTCTCACTGCTTGTGATTCCTCGACAAACCGCTTGTGTAGTAAAGAAGGATTGTTGAGAGGCGATTGATTAATCTAGGCTGTTCTTCGGGAATATAAGACTGGATTATCAATTGGTTCCTGTTCACCATGATTTTATATCTTAAGACGGAACAAAAACCTAGGGTTTTTCTGTGGGAGACAGATTTATCCTTTGATAGACTTTTCTGTGTGAGACAGATTTTTTTATTATCAAGTCTGCGATTTTGGGTTGCAGCAACTCTTAGTTGTGGGTGAGATCATCTAAGGGAATCAAGTGCGCAGTATCCCGTTGGGATCAGAGGCGTAGGAGTACAACTGTACCTTGAATTAGTGGGAGACTGATTGGGGTTCAACTATAGTCCAGTCCGAAGTTAGCTTGTAGTAGGCTAGTGTCTGTAGAGGCTTAATACAGTGTGTATTCAATCTGGACTAGGTCCCGGGGTTTTTCTGCATTTGTGGTTTCCTCGTTAACAAAACTTCTGGTGTCTGTGTTATTTCTTTTCCGCATTAAATTTTTTATATAATTGAAATAATATAGGTTATGCATTAAGATCATCAATTGTAAATCCAACCTTTGGTTGTTGATTGATATTGATTGATCCTTGGATATTGGTCTTTGGCATCGTCCAAGTTATTCCTTGTATTTGATAAAGACTCGCTATTGTTTTTAGCTTGAGTAAAAATCAAATCAAGAGAGAGATGTTAACTCCTTGAGATACTTTAATCTAGATTGAGTCTGATTGTCTAGTTGATTCTCTAGCAAAGTATTTCGGAGTTAGTCCATACAGATTGTTAAGCGAAATATTGGGTGGCGTTGTTAGACCCCCGCTTTTTTCAATTGGTATGAGAGCAGGAAAACACGTTTAAGACCTAACAAGTCCATGTTTGTAGCGATCTGACTCTATGGACAGAGGTGCTATCTCTATTAACGTACCACCAGTCTTTGATGGCTCAAACTACTCAGCATGGAAAGTTGCAATGTGTGCTTATCTTCAAGCATGTGATTTTCAAACCTGGGTATGTATTGTTAAAGGCTATAATCCTCCGGTTAATACAAAAGACGATGTATCTATACCAAAGGAGGTTGGTAGGTATAGTCCTGAAGAATCTCTTCTGCAATGCAAAACTCTTTTGGATTAAATGCTATCAGACAGGCCGTTACCCCAGATCTTCAGTACTATGTGGCTACTTGCACTAAGTCTAAAGAAGCCTGGGATATTTAGAAACTGTATTTGAAGACAAGAGATACGTTTCTAAGAAACATGCCATCAATGGAGGAAACAACCTCAACAATCCTTCTACGAATACCTCCTGTGGACATGTGACAACTCATGATCCAAATTCTGTTCAAACCTTTGCATTCAACGTTGTTTCCGAGACAAGTAAATCCTCTAATTTATCTTGGGATGATGAGTGTTGTTCATCTGGTTATCGGTTCAATAAACCGTTGTTAACAGAAAGGATCAAGGATTTTATAAATAGGAGCGTTAGATGTGATAAACATCCCCTGTCAGCTACTGCTTCTAAAGACTCTATGGAAGATAAATCTCTTTGTGTCGACGTCTTGAATACGTCTGTTGGATGTGAATCTACAGCTCTCGCGGCAGAAACCTCTATACACTCAAAATCTGATTCAGAAATTGAGTATGACACAGAGATTTTCGATTTCTTGAACAAAGAGGTCCTTCAAGAAAATCTTCAATTAAAAGCTTTATTGAAGAAACTGGAATCTTTAATCCAAGTGAAAGATCTTGAGATAGATTGTCTTAATGATCAACTCACCAATATCATTTTTCTAAAGGAAAAAGAGATTAATACTCTCAAAGATGATCTTCAACGATTATCTGGAAGTTCTGATAAAATCTCAGCAATGTTATTTGGTCGGAAATCCTTTGGAATCACTAATGGTTTAGGATTTAAGAACAAGACTGCAGGTATCGTCAACTATGTTCCTAAGTGTCATGGGAAAACAAAAGTCGGCAGTTGTGATAAACAGAAGGCACTTCAACAAGACAAAGGATCGTCGATTTGTTCGTTTTGTGGAAATGCAAATCATGTTCAAAACACGTGTTAGAGGTTCAAGCAGAGGAACAAAATAATTTCTAAACTATAAGAGAACATGCAAAAGTTGAATCTGGATAATCAAAGGTCGTGCAAAACCAATGCTTCCAGAATCAGAAGGAGGAGGAAACCTATTTATACAACAAGCCGTGACAAGCAAGGGGAGCATCTGGCTCACTTTGTCTCTGGTTGAGCTCGGAGACGCCTGCATCCTCATTCTTAGCTTGAGAGGCTGAGGCTCTGCATCTTGTGTCTCAAGTATGTATCTATGATTGCTAACGATATTGATTGTGGATCCTTAAACTATGGAAGACTGTGTCAAGGATTAGGGTTTAACACTTATAAATCTTCTTATCTTCTTCTTTCTTCTCATACGTTTTCATGGCTCCTGTAACTAGAGGAGCTTCCAAAAGTAATGTAGTAGAAGCATTCAACGTATATCTGTGCAAAGGAATTACTTCCTCAAGGATGATAAAGAAGAAGTCTACAATCAATAGAAAAAGTTCTTCCTCTAACTATCTCTTTTCTGTTTGTCGTGCTGATAATCATTTTAGAGAAATGGTGAAAGACTTCATCAGCAAGAGAAATGATTTAAAATCTCGAATCATTTCCTCTTTGGAAGAAATAACTCACTATGAACAAAGGTTGTCTCTAACCAAGAATAACTTGCGTGATCTAAAAAGGGAACTTAGTGAGTTAACTGATATTTCTGAAGATTTAAAGGAATTAAACGATCCCATAATCAATGGGTTTTTCGATAACAAGAAGGAGTTCTCTGTAGATGCCCTGAGAAAGATCTACAATACCTAGTAAGTCTTCTTTTTGACTTACTAGGAAGAATAACTAGCGTTTTGAATAGCGAAGATTGTGACTACACATAGCTATTTTGTTTTCATCTTCTTATGTTATTTTTTAGGTTTATTGGTTTTTAAATTCTAAAAATATTTGGAGGATGATATTATTGCAGTATTAATCTGTTTTGAAGTATTGCAATATTTTTATGTGATATATATTGTTTGCGTCCGTGAACTTAAAGGTCCCATATTGTGTCAAAAGTAAAGTCGTTCATAAATTGATATTCGTATTGATGAAAGGACGAATGGACTTTTGACAATTACAAAAGTTATACCTATGCAGTCATATATTTGATGGAAAATAGGATGAAATCTTTTGTTTGACAAGGATAAAGTCTATTATGTCGTTATGCGAATAGGGATGGAAAATAGAATAGATCCTTGTATGTTATCCACGGTATTGATCTGCATTGATCCATTTTGTTATGTTTTACCGTGAAGGCTCCATTGTGTATCTTATGTTGAGCACCTTACAACTATGTCGATTAATATTGGCCTTGTTGGTTGTTCCATGAGATGCTATATCTTGAGCATTCTTGAACTAAATTAATCATCTTGATTGGTTATTTAGTTATTTGCTCCGAAAGTCTTCTTTTGTCGAGCAAAATATTTTGACAATTAAATTGATTGCTTCGGTGATTAGTTTGGTTGTGTATTCCAATTAGATTAATTATAGGTTCTCTTGTAATTAATCTAGTTGAGTTTTTCATATATTCCACAAGTTATTGTGTTGAGTATATGAACGACTATACTAATCAGGTTCTATTGGTTGATGTAGTCGTATATTCCGTAAGGTTTTCCTTATGTTGAGTATTTGAACGATTAAGGTAGTCATCTCCGTGTGGTTATCTTAGTCGTAGCTCTGTGAGTTTTCTTATGTTGAGCACAATCAATTAAGTTGATCACTTTTGTGGTTTGATTTAGTTATGTATTCTAATTAAATTAATCATGGGTTTACTTGTGATTAATTTGGTTGAGTTTTGGATATATAAAATCATCTACATGGTTTTTGGTGTCCAATTAAAAAATCCTTCTTTTCTTTCGAAATTAAGGTCGCCCTTGTTGTTCTTTCGGGAATGACATCAAATGGGGGAGAGTTCTTTTGAACTTGTGCTTAATGGTAATATCTTGTGGGGTGTGCGGCTGTGGAATTTTATAGGGGTTATCTTGAATCTTAAAACTCCTTGATGAATGCATTTAGCTTCGTCTTTATGATTGCATCTAAATTAAGATGGTATGTATTTTTTATTTTAGTCTATGAAATATCTCTTGTGGAAATTTCATAATGATCCCGTTCTTTTACCTTTGCCAATTTTATTGACAAAAAGGGGGAGAAATAATGTAGTTCACACTACAAATACATATGGTTTTCGGATCATTGTGTAAGGGGGAGTGGTTTCCATGATCGAGATGGAGTATTGACTAAGGTGGAGTGATACATATCACCATAATATTGTTGTTAAAGTCGTGATTCAATTGGACTTTGATGTTACATAATGATACTATAACACTGTATAATAATGATCGAGAATCTCGATTTCTCTCATTGTTATAGCTACGGATCTTCAACAACGGTGGTGCTAAACTTACAACCTTTGGGATCATTGGAGTACTTGTAAGGATGAAGATTTCAAGGAACATTGAAGATTAGACTATGGAATAGGAGCCACTAAAGTTTATCTTTTTTGTATTCCATATGTATTAATAGTTTTGTCACTAAAATTGACAAAGGGGGAGATTGTTAGAGCATATCTCGGTCGACCTCGCATGCGTTTCTATATCAAGCATGTTTGTCAATGTTAGTGATCAAAACTACGAGTCTTGATTTCTAGCCTATTATAGCTAAGTCTCGGACTAGGATAGAAAAGTGTAGTTGAGCTCAAGGACTTCATGGCGATTCATCAAACAACGACGAAGATCTACTCAAGGAACCGTGGAACTTCATCAACATAAAGGTATGTGGATACTTGAACTTATCTATCACTCAAAAGTCTATCTATTCTATCTCCTACTTCTTATGAGACAAAAAGTCGTATGCTATATAGACTGTATCATACACATTTGACATTTCGAGTTGAGTATTCACTACTTATCTTTTTTTCGAAATCGTGTGTTGGTAAAGCGTTTCGCTTTGATCAAGTTTATCTTCACCTAGTGACGAAAGTCATGAAAAGTTTCAATTAGTTTGAGAATTGCTCTGACGTGAAAAGGTCTGTGAATAACGGCTATATAACGTCCTCTGAGAATGTCTCAATGATTGGAATGAGAGTTTAGATTACATAACCATGTATTCCTTAATCCGAAGTTTTCAAACTTTGTTGATTGAGAGAAACCGGAGGAATTGGCTTTGCCAAGTCCGCGAACTGACGGAAGTTCTCTTGCCGAGAATTTCTGCCGGGATTTTCCAAAAAAATCGTTTGCATGTTTAGTCCGCGAACTAGCGGAAGTCTCTTTGCCGAGATTTTCTGCTGAGTTTGGAAAAATCTGCAGGTTGCCTTAAGTCCGCGAACTTGTTTGTGAGCTTAAGTGGTTATGATCTAAATATGTGCTCTGAACATGAAACTTAAATTACTAAGGAATGCTTTATGCAAACTGTGGCTATAAAGTTCATGAGCCGATTCAATCGAATCGAATCATCTTTGTTTCAATTGTGTCTTGTGTAGTTACATAAGATCTCATAGCAATTGAACAACTCTCTAACTAGTTCATTTGATTCAATTGAACTAGTTATGGTGAAGAAGAACTAGGTTAATATGAATTGCTCATATGATTAACCTTTTGGGTTACTATGTTGAACCAACATACACGTACACGTTTGGGCACAGTTTTCACAAACCCAGTAAACGTCTACCCAAGTGTGTGTGACAAGCTAAGTTTTCGATCTAATGGTTGAGAGATATTAGCTTGAATCTAAATCAAGTTTTCATCTAATGGTGAATATGGATTGCTTTGTAACTAAGGCAAAACCTTGATTTGAAGGTTATATAAAGGAGACATCTAGCATTGTGAAAAACTAATCCCCACACGTCTGTGTGATACTAGTGCGCTCGCTAGAGTCGATTCTCATTTAACCTTTGGTTTTCTTCTCTAAGACCAGGTTAACGACTTAAAGACTTCATTGGGATTGTGAAGCCAGACTGATACTACTTTTATCGTAGTTGTGTGACCTGATCTTGCATCTTCTATCGTACGAGTACAATCTATTGATTGGCTTGAGATCGTGAGAGTTCTCCGATAGGCAAGATAAAGAAGTCACAAACATCTTTGTCTCACTGTTTGTGATTCCTCGACAAACCGCTTGTGTAGTCAAGAAGGATTGTTGAGAGGCGATTGATTAATCTAGGCTGTTCTTCGGGAATATAAGACTGGATTATCAATTGGTTCCTGTTCACCTTGATTTTATATCTTAAGACGGAACAAAAACCTAGGTTTTTCTGTGAGAGACAGATTTATCCTTTGATAGACTTTTCTGTGTGAGACAGATTTTTTTATTATCAAGTCTGCGATTTTGGGTTGCAGCAACTCTTAGTTGTGGGTGAGATCAGCTAAGGGAATCAAGTGCACAGTATCCTGATGGGATCAGAGGCGTAGGAGTACAACTGTACCTTGAATTAGTGGGAGACTGATTGGGGTTCAACTATAGTCCAGTCCGAATTTAGCTTGTAGTAGGCTAGTGTCTGTAGCGGCTGATAGGTATCTAAAACACCTAATTTTATATCTAGTATTTATGCTTTCTTTGTGAGTTTTCTTTCTAAATTATGTTTCTTATGTTTGATTTTGAGTTAATAAGTGTTTTGGAGTCATTTGGTGAAAAAGAGGAGAAATATGAGCTTAAGGTTTTACTTGGAGGCACACGGCGTTGACGTAGGCGAAGCTAGCAAGCACACGGCTGTTTAAGGCAGTGAAAAGAAAGAATTATGAAAGAAAATGGAGAATATTGGGTGGCCCATATCCAGACATCGGGTGTCAATAATATCCCCAGTTCACTACTTAGCTCGAGAAGAAATCAGTCTCCCCAAATCTTCTCTTTCCCCTTTTCCATTTATCTGCTGCTGCCGATTCAGGGTTGTTGATGTTCATGGGGATGAGGTCGAATTCAGAAGACAAATTCCAGACTAAGAGGAGGAGATGATGTAATGGTGATTCAAAGTAGGGTTCGAATGAGTGAAGATCCATGGGGTTCCATTTGATGAAACAACACAGAGAGACCGAGAGTTGAAGATGATAAAACATGAATCGGAGGATTTGAATCTAGGGTTTCTGAAATTGATTATTTGAGAAGAGAATGAAGATGGGTTTTAACTGAATTTGATATTGGTGGAGAGTAGTGCTTAAATGGGTTATGATTGAATTGATGAGTTGTGTTTTCTGCTCAGATTCGAAGACGATGGAGTCTGGGTTGAATACAGATAAATGATCGGTGATTTTCTGGTGCTGGTACCTGAAGTTGTTATGAGACCAAGAGATATGGAAGGAGAGGAACACAGCAGTACCATAGATGGCAGTGATAACGAGATAGAGATGGCATGGAAGGGTCGATTGATGTTGGCTGATAATGATGCTGTCTCGATGGAATTTGGGTTGCTGTCGAGCTCAAGGAGCTGTATCGAGGATTGAACTGCAGTTTGCTGCCAGATATTAATGACGCTAATGTAGCTGTGGTGCTGATGGCCTAACTATGTATATGAATTGCAGCTGGTGAGTTAGTAATGAGCATTTGAAGCATTGATGGGAACAGATAATGCAAGGGACTGAAATCGGTGATCTTGGTGTTGAGATAAGTTGCATCTAGAAACTCAAAACAAGAGCAGATGTTGGTGTGCAACTGAAATGGCCTGGAGTTGGTGTTGTTGACCAGAGGAGTCCGAGGTTGCTGTATTCGATCGTGGGTGCAGATGATGTTTTCATCTGGTGGTGCTGTGTCGAAGTAGGAATGGAAAGAACGGGTTTGCTGTTATGGGATTTGTGATCAAATGGGAGCAGATTTGAAGTCAAGAAGACAGAAAATGGGTTGTCAACAGATGTGCAGCTGCAGGCAGTGAATGCACTGAAAGGGTTTTGAGCTACAGAATGCAGGAAATGGTGCAGTTTTGGTGGCTTGATGCTGAGCTTGATGCGCAATTGTAGGAAATGGTGAACTGCGGCTACGTATGACCTGCAGTAGGCTATGTCGCAGCTGTGATGCTGAGTTAATGTAGATGAGTTAATGAATACTATAGAAATGGAGAAGTCGGTTGATTTGTTGCTGCCAGGGATTTAATGGGCTGAGTTGCAGCTGTAGGATGTGCATATTGCAGGATTGTGGTGCTTCTTGTTGTTCAGTTCAGTGGAGGAAAGAGAAGCGGAAACCAGGGTTTGCTGAGTGCTGGTAGTGGTTGAACTGGAGCAGCTGGTGAATATCCAAGGACTAGTAGTGATGCAGTGGGTGATTGAGCATAGTTTGGCAGGTTTGAGGTGAAGTATGGCAGAATGGTAGGAAGTATTGGTGCAGGAATTGAATGAATGCCCAGAAGCACTAGATGCATGTTAGGATTGAATGCAGGGTAGAACTGAAGTAAAGGGCCTGAAATATGGCCGGGAACATGCCAGAAATGGGAAAACTCTGCCGGATTTCATCAACAGCGAGTTAACTCAGTAAATCACCGATCCCGGTTTGACTCAGACGGATTTGGACCTCGTTTGACTGGACCTGACTAATGGACTGTCTACCTATTTTGGCAGTGGGTTTGTTTCGGAAATTGGAGAGAATGATTACAAGAGGGTTTTAATCTATTATATCATATATCTTCTTTTACTACTTTTATCCTAGGGTTTTGAACATGATAGTCTTATTTCTTCTTCTTGTTTATGAACTCCATGGATATGATTAGATAATTCTCTTTTGGTTAAGGAATAAGGTGGAGTTCCAACCATGATATTTATGCAATGAATTAGTTTTGTCTCCATATTTTGTTGCTTATGATTCACTTTTAATATTGTTATATGATTTGAATGCATGTTTAGTCGAGTCGCGAATCGATTGAATTAGTTTTCATCTCTATTGCTAGATTAGGGTTATTATACGCAAAAGTGATAATTCCTGATTGCAAGTAGCATAATTGTGAGTATTGCTTGTAGTGATACATTCTAGTAGTCACAAGTGGATCATAACCTTTATTAAAACGGATTAGTGCTTTTACACGTTCGTTTGCATTGATTAGTCTTATTTCATAGAACTTAGTGCTCTTAGGGAGTTAAACTTAATTGTGCTTTTGCACTTTAGGTTGCTTTCTATGAAGAATTCGCATTCGCATCTTTTAATGTGTTTGTTGATGACAAGAGGAAATTAGCGGGATATTCTTGCGATCAAGGTATCCTAGGACTTTTGATAAAAGTTGAGATTAAATATCAATTCTAGTTATTGTTACAAATTCATGTTTGTGAATGAAAACTAATCCTTGACCAATATCTTCATCTTATTGATTTGCTTGTTTATTTCGTTATTTGCTTTTAGTTTATTTTCCTTTACATAAAAATCAGAAATCCCCCCTTGTTTATATAGGAAACCGAAACAACTTGACAACCTAAATCCTCTCTATGGGAACGATCCTTTCTTACCCTTGCTATATTATTTATTTTGAGTTGTGAGAAAGTGTAATTTATTTTTGACGCATACGACAGCGATCAAATTTTGTCGTAGGAGTACAACTGTACCTTGAATTAGTGGGAGACTGATTGGGGTTCAACTATAGTCCAGTCCGAATTTAGCTTGTAGTAGGCTAGTGTCTGTAGCGACTTAATACAGTGTGTATTCAATCTGGACTAGCTCTCGGGGTTTTTCCTCATTTGCGGTTTCCTCGTTAAAAAAACTTCTGGTGTCTGTGTTATTTATTTTCCGCATTATATTTTTTATATAATTGAAATAATACAGGTTGTGCGTTAAGATCATCAATTGGAAATCCAACCTTTGGTTGTTGATTGATATTGATTGATCCTTGGATATTGGTCTTTGGTACCGTCCAAGTTATTCCTTGTATTTGATAAAGACTCGCTATTGTTTTTAGCTTGAGTAAAAATCAAATCAAGAGAGAGACGTTAACTCCTTGAGATACTTTAATCTAAATTGAGTCTGACTGTCTAGTTGATTCTGTGGCAAAGTATTTCAGAGTTAGTCCACACACATTGTTAAGTGAAATATTGGGTGGTGTTGTTAGATCCCCGCTTTTTCATGGTGCATAGTCGTTATTGACTTTGTATGTTCTTCTTTGATTAAGAAAATCTTTTTATACGCCTTTGGTAGCTATTATTGGTGTAAATCCATGCGAAAAAGATTGATTCTACCCTATAAGGACAAATCATCTTGTATGTGCATTACGAGTTTGTCTTGTTGCCTAGGAAACTTCTTATGAGAATTTATTCTTATTTTTGAGAAGGATTACTAGAGTTTGGAATAGCCATTATTGTGATTACACATTGCTATGTCCAACGTTTTCATCTTTATGTTTTTAGATTTATTGGTTT
Source organism: Papaver somniferum (assembly GCF_003573695.1). NCBI lineage: Eukaryota > Viridiplantae > Streptophyta > Magnoliopsida > Ranunculales > Papaveraceae > Papaver > Papaver somniferum. Next base: position 128,333,523 of record NC_039367.1, on the reverse strand, counting down.
AAATTCTAAAATTGTTTGGAAGATGATTTTTGCAGTATTAATTTTTATATATTGCAACATTGTTATGGGATTTGTGTGTTTACGTCCGTGAACTATGATTGTCCCATACCTTGTCAAAAGTAAAGTCTTTCATATGTCGATATGCATATATTGGTAAAAGAATGAATGGACTTTTGACAAATACAAAAGTTAATCTTATATTGTCAATTATTGATGGAAGATAGGTTAAAATCTTTTGTTTTTTCAAGGATTATGTCTATTGTATTTCGTTATGCGAATAGTGATGGAAAATAGAATGAATCCTTGTGTATTCCGCAATATTGATCTTCCCCGATCCATATCTTATGTATTACTGTGAGGCTCCATAAAGTGTCTTATGTTGAGCATTGAACGACCAAGTTGATTATTCTTATGATTAGTTATGTTGTTGTTTCGTAAGGTACTTTATGTCGAGCATGTTCAACTAAATTAATCATCTTGTTTGGTTATTTAGTTGTTGCTCCGTAAGTTTTCTTATATCGAGCATGAACAATTAAATTAATTACTTTTGTGATTATTTTGGTTGTGTATTTCGATTAGATTAATTATGGGTTCTCTTTTGATTAATCTAATTGTATATTTTGAGTCTCCATAAGTTCACTTATCTTGAGCATTTGTCGATTAAATCAATCATGGGTTCTCTTGTGGTTAGTTTAATTGAATATTTTGGATTCAAATTCATACTTGTATTTGATTTGTTATGTCCAAAGAAATCCTTATTTTCCTTCGAAATTAAGGTCGCTCTTGTTGTTCTCTCGGGAATGACATTTTATGGGGGAGAGTTCTTTTGAACTTGTGCTTAATTGCCAAATCTTTGTGGGGAGTGCGGCTGTGGAATATTTTAGGGGTTATCTTGTATCTTTACAAACTCCTTGATGAATGCATTTAGCTTCGGCTTTATGATTGCATCTATATAAGATGATATACTTTTGCTTTCTTTTGGTCAAGAAATGTCTCTTTCGGAAATCTCATTAGGATCCCGTTCTTGTACCTTTGCCAATTTTATTGACAAAAAGGGAGAGACTTAATATGTAGTTCACACTACAAACACATATGGTTTTCGGATCATTATGTAAGGGGGAGTGGTTTCCATGTGAGATGGAGTATTGACTAAGGGGGAGTGATACATATCACCATAGTATTGTTGTTGAAGTTATGATGCAATTGGACTTTGACGCCGTGTAATGATACTATGACACTGTATAACAATGATTGAGAACTATTGTTCTCTTGTTGTTATAGCTATGGATTTTCAACAATGATGATGCTAAACTTACAACCTTTGGGATCATTGGAGTACTTGGAAGTGACGAAGATTTCGAGTAATGTTAAAGATTAGGCATGTGGAATAGGAGTTACAAAAGTTAATTTATTTATTTTTTGTATTCCATGTGTTTAATAGTTTTTCCACTAAAATTGACAAAGGGGGATATTGTTAGAGCATTGCTCGGTCGAACTCGCATGCGTTGCTATCTCAAGCATGTTTGTCAATGTTAGTGATCAAAACTATAAATCTTGATTTCTAGCCTACATAGCTAAGGTCTCGAACTAGGATAGAAAGTGTAGTTGAGCTCAAGACTCCATGGCAATCATCATACAAGACGAAGGACTACTCAAGGAACTGGTGGATCTTCATTGACTAAAAGGTATGTGGAGACTTGAACTTATCTGTCACTCAAAAGTCTATCTATTCTATCTCCTACTCTTAAGACAAAAGTCGTACTGATGTATAGACTTTCATTATACACATTTGCTATTTCGAGCCGAGTTTAACTCGCCTATCTATTTCTCGAAATATGTGTTGGTAAGCTTTCGATTTAGTCAAATTCATCTTTACCTAGTGACCAATGTCATGTTATGTTTCAATCACTTTGAAAATTGCTCTGACGAAAAATGGTCTGTGAATAACGGCTGCATAACGTCCTCTGAGAATGTTTCAATGATTGAAATGAGAGTTTAGATTACATAACCATTAGTAGGATATAAGCATTGTTGTGGAAACACATATATGTATAATTCCTTATTCCTTGAACCAAAGTTTGCGAACTTTGTTGATCAAGAGAAACGGAATGTGGCGTGAGCCAAGTCCGCGAACTGGCGGAAGTTCTCGACCCGAGAATTTCTGATGGAGTTTGTGAACTCCTTCTGTGAGCTTAAGTCCGCGAACTTGAGCAGGTTATACCTAACCGGTTGTTCTTGAACTCATGTTTATTTAAACTAAGGAATGCTTTTGCAAACCGTGGCTATAAAGTTCATGAACCTATTCGAATGAATCAAACCGTTTTTGCTTCGATTGTGTCTTGTGTAGTTACATAAGATCTAAGCAATTTAACAACTCTCTAACTAGTTCATTTGAGTCATTTGAACTAGTTATGATGAAGAAGAATATGGTTGATATGAAAGTGATCATATGGCTAACCATTTGGTTAACTATTGTTGAGCCAACAAATGTTAATGTTTGGGAACGGTTCGTAAACCCAAAATTGGACATTTCATTTGTGTGTAACAAGCTAAGTTTTCTATCCAACGGTTGAGAAATGTTAGCTTGAATCTAATCAGGTTTTCATCTAACGGTGAATATTGAATGCTTTGTTACCAAGCTAACATTGATTGCAAACCCTGATTTGAAAGACTATATAAAGGACAACTCTAGCAACTGGGAAATCTAATCCCCACACCTTACGTGTGATACTAGTTGCATAGCTAGAGTCGATTCTCCTTTAACCTTTGGTTTCTTCTTCTAAAACCATGTTAACGAATTAAAGACTTCATTGGGATTGTGAAGTCAGACCGATACTACTTTCTTGTAGTTGTGTGATATGATCTTGCATCTTCTATCATTACGAGTACAATTGTAATAATTGGCTTGAGATTGATATCTCCGATAGTCAAGATAGAAAAGTAATCACAAACACTTCGTCTCATCGTTTGTGATGCCACAATATCTTTTTTCGCTGCGTCGATTAGGATTATTGTGAGGTGATTGATAATACAAGGTTGTTCTTCGGGAATATAAATCTGGTTTATCAATTGGTTCCTGTTCACCATGATTTATCAAAAGACGGAACAAAACTCATAGGTATATTCGTGGGAGACAGATTTATCTATTACCGTAGACTTTTCTGTGTGATACAGATTTGTTTATTAAAGTCTTCGACTTTGGGTCGTAGCAACTCTTAGTTGTGGGTGAGATCAACTAAGGGAATCAAGTATGTAGCATCCTGCTGGGATCAGAGACGCATGGGCATAACTGTACTTTGGATCATTGTGAGATTGATTGGGATTCAACTACAGTCCATACCGGAGTTAGTTTGGAGTAGGCTAGTGTCTGTAGCGGCTTAATACAGTGTATGTTCAATCTGGACTAGGTCCCGGGGTTTTTCTACATTTGCGGTTTCCTCGTTAACAAAATTCTGGTGTCTGTGTTATTTCTTTTCCGCATTATATTTTGTTATATAATTGAAATATCACAGGTTGTGCATTGTTCAATCAATTAGAATATCCGACCTTTTTGTTGTTGATTTAAATTGATTGACACTTGGATATTGGTCTTTGCTACCATCCAAGTTATCTCTCTAGTATTTGATAAAGACTCACAGATTTCTTTTTGCTTGAGTATATATCAATCGAGAGATTGAGATATAAACTCTTTGATTTACTTTTTATTTAGATCGAGTCTGACTATCTAGTTGATTCTCTAGAAAGTATATTGGAGTTTGTCCATACAGATTGCTAAGCGAAATATTGGGTGTGGTTGTTGTACCCCCACTTTTTCACTAAGAACTTGATTACCTTATCTGATCTCACCCACAACTAAGAGTTGCTACGACCCAAAGTCGAAGACTTTAATAAACAAATATGTATCACACAGAAAAGTCTACAGTAATATATAAATCTGTCTCCCACAGAAATACATACAAGTTTTGTTTCGTCTTTTGATAAATCAAGGTGAACAGGAACCAATTGATAACCCGGACTTATATTCCCGAAGAACAACCTAGTATTATTAATCACCTCACAATAATCTTAATCGACGCGGCGAAAGAAGATATTGTTGTTAGAGCATTTCTCGGTCGAACTCGCATGTGTTGCTATCTCAAGCATGTTTGTCAATGTTAGTGATCAAAACTATAAGTCTTGATTTCTAGCCTATATAGCTAAAGGTCTCGGATTAGGATAGAGAGTGTAGTTGAGCTCAAGAACTCCATGGAAATCATCATAAAAGACGAAGGACTACTCAAGGAACTGGTGGATCTTCATCGACTAAAAGGTATGTGGAGACTTGAACTTATCTGTCACTCAAAAGTCTATCTATTCTATCTCATACTCTTGAGACGATAGTCGTTTTGATATATAGACTTTCATTATGCACATTTGCTATTTCGAGCCGAGTTTATCTCGCCTATCTATTTCTCGAAATATGTGTTGGTAAGCTTTCGCTTTAGCCGAGTTCATCTTTACCTAGTGACGAAAATCATGTTATGTTTCAATCACTTTGAAAATTGCTCTGACGAAAAATGGTCTGTGAATAACGGCTATATCCGTCCTCTGAGAATGTTTCAATGATTGAAATGAGAGTTTAGATTACATAGCCATTGGTAGGATATAAGCATTGTTGTGGAAACACATATATGTATAAGTCCTTATTCCTTGAACCAAAGTTTGCGAACTTTGTTGATCAAGAGAAATGGAAGTGGCATGAGCCAAGTCCGCGAACTGGCGGAAGTTCTCGACCCGAGAATTTCTGCTGGAGTTTGTGAACTCCTTCCATGAGCTTAAGTCCGCGAACCCAGTCCGCGAACTTGAGAAGGTTATATCTAAAACCGGTTGTTCTTGAACTCATGTTTATTTAAACTAAGGAATGCTTTTGAAAACCGTGGCTATAAAGTTCATGAACCGATTCGATTGAATCAAACCGATTTTGCTTAGATTGTGTCTTGTGTAGTTACATAAGATCTAAGCAATTGAACAACTCTCTAACTAGTTCATTTGAGTCATTTGAACTAGTTATGGTGAAGAAGAATATGGTTGATATGAGAGTAATCATATGGCTAACCATTTGGTTAACTATTGTTGAACCAACAAATTTTAATGTTTGGGTATGGTTCATAAACCTAAAATTGGACATTTCATTTGTGTGTAACAAGCTAAGTTTTCGATCTAACGGTTGAGAAATATTAGCTTGAATCTAATCAGGTTTTTATCTAACGGTGAATGTTGAATGCTTTGTTACTAAGCTAACATTGATTGCAAACCCTGATTTGAAAGTGTATATAAGGGAGAACTCTAGCAACTGGGAAACCTAATCCCCACACATTCTGTGTGATACTATTTGTGTTAAGATAGAGTCGATTCTCCTTTAACCTTTGGTTTCTTCTCCTAAAACAGGTTAACGACTTCATTGGGATTGTGAAGCCAGACCGATACTACTTTTCTTGTAGTTGTGTGATCTGATCTTGCATCTTCTATCGTACGAGTACAATTGAAATGATTGGCTTGAGATTCTATATCTCCGATAGGCAAGATAAAAAGTAATCACAAACAAACTTCGTCTCATCGTTTGTGATTCCAGAATATCTTTTTCGCTGCGTCGATTAAGATTATTGTGAGGTGATTAATAATACTAAGTTGTTCTTCGGGAATATAAGTCTGGTATTATTGGTTGGTTCCTGTTCACCTTGATTTACCAAAAGACAGAACAAAACTCGTAGGTATATTCGTGGGACACGGATTTATCTATTATCGTAGACTTTTCTGTGTGATACAGATTTGTTTACTTCGACTTTGGGTCGTAGCAACTCTTAGTTGTGGGTGAGATCAGCTAAGGGAATCAAGTGCGCAGTATCCTGCTGGGATCAGAGGCGTAGGAGCATAAATGTACCTTGGATCAGTGTGAGATTGATTGGGGTTCAACTACAGTTCAGACCGAAGTTAATTTGGAGTAAGCTAGTGTCTATAGCGGCTTAATACAATGTGTGTTCAATCTGGACTAGGTCCCGAGGTTTTTCTGCATTTGCGGTTTCCTCGTTAACAAAATTTCTGGTGTCTGTGTTATTTCAGTTTCCGCATTATATTGTTTTATCTTTATAATTAAAATAATATAGGTTGTGCGTTAGTTCAATCAATTAGAATATCTGGCTTTTTGGTTATTGATTTAAATTGATTGACACTTGGATATTGGTCTTTGGTACCATCCAAGTTATCTCTCTTTGATAAAGACTCGCAGATTTCTATTTGCTTCCCGAATATTTCCCTCTTTACCAACCTTGGGAGTTTAAATTACTCGCAAATGAGGAAAAGAAAGTAGTGGTATGTGATCCTCTTGATTCAATTTGTAAATTCTCATAACTTTCCTTCTTATCTCTTATTTCTTCTCTTTCGCAGAATGCCAAAAAGCTCAGTATTTCGCGCAAGGTATCAACTTCGCAGAATAAGGAAGTAAGAAACACACTTTCTATCTTTAACAATATTGTTGCCTCTGTTTCTTATCTTGATTATTCGCGTAGGTGAATCCTTTGAATGAAAAAACATTAGGCAAAGGCAAGAGCACTCCTAAGAAACCCACGTCAAAATCTGTATCCAAGACAACTTCGTTAAAACATGATGTCTCTAGGAAGCGTGCGAGATATGACTCTTCTTCAAGTTCAAAATCTTCAGATGGAGATACTTCTGTTTCTGAAGAAGAGGTATCGATCGATTCGTACCGGAAGAAGTTGTCTTTTTTCTGGAGATTCTTTTGCTACTCTTGAGGATGATGAAACGGATCGTGCCTTCAAGATGGTCTCGAGGATCTGTACTGCTTCTAATTGGGGAGACCGATCTCTTCGTGGAGCTGCCTCTGCGATAAACCCAGATTTTCAATTTGCGATGAATGGCTTGGTAATATTCTGCAACATTTGTCTTTTATCTTTTCCTTAATATTTCTTCTTTTACTTACAATGCCCCTTTTACATTTTCACAGAATGCTCGCATATCTTATGCGATTTCTTTAGACAATGAAAGAAAGCTTCGCAAGTTGCAAGATGAGAATGCCGAACTGAGACATGAGAAGTCCAATCTTTCGGATGCGAATGCGAATCTTATAGGCGAGAATACAAAACTTAGAAATGAGAATTTAACTAATTCTCAATTGGTTCTCCAAACTCGAGAAAAGAACAAGGAACTCATTGGTATGCAACTTATATTTTCTTACTCCTTTTCTTTTATGCGATCGTTCGCACTTCTTACTTGGTTATCTTCGCAGACCTGTATGACCTTTCAGATGAAGCGGCTAATCTTCTCGATGCTGAAATTCTTTTAGAGCAACTCAATTCCTCTTTAAATAATTATCCTACTCGAGGATTTGAAAACCTTAGCTTAGAAGAGTTAAGATTAAAATATACTACCCTTAGACAACACCATAAAAGTGCATTATCCACTGCCAATAATTTTAAACGACGGTTTTATGAGGGGAGAGAAGAAGTTCAAGTACTGGAGGCGAAGAAGAACAAATTTATTATTGAAAAAGATGAAATCGCTCTTAGGAGTACGAAAGCACTAGAACATTTCCAAGAATCCATTATTGAAGTTAAAATATAACGTGATTCAACTTTTCGTGAGAGGGACATGCTTATTGAAGAAAGAAACTTAATTCGATCTCAACTCCTTATAGAAAGTGAAGCTGAGTTTAATTGGGCTGCTAGAGTTCTGAACGATGCTAGAAATAATTTAGGTGTAAATGTTAGCCTTCACACTAAGCATTCTACACTGGTCGCAAACATTATTTCCAATTATGAAGGTCATTTGTTGTTCTTTGATCTTCACTCATACTCTTAAGAATAATTGTCTGTTATTTTAACTCATTTGTTGATACTTCGCAGATAAAGAGAATGAGTATCAAAAGAAAATTGCAGAGTTAGAAACTCGCTTAGCTGCTAAAGAAGAAGAATCATCCGCTCGTAACTCCAAGTATCAGCAATTGAAGGAAAAATGGTTCAACTTAGTTCAAAACAATAGTAACGATGCTAATCGCTCTCGTGAGGCTGTTGTTAAAAGAGTTTGTCTGGAGAATGGTATTCCTTTATCAAAGTACAGTTTTCTAGTGATTCCTGAAAATGTACCCATTCCTGATATCCAAGTTACTGATGAAGAAGAAGATTCTGAAGAAGAAACTAGTGATTCTGAAACTGAGCGAAATTGATCGTTTCTTCTTGTTTTAATTTTTTGTTGTAAATTCTTGTAAATTCAGCTTTCATCTTTTTAATATAATTCTTCTTTTCTTCGTTTCTTATTTATGACCTCTTCGTATGCATATAAGACTATCAAAATGGGGCAAATAACACTTCCTTTACATTCCCATTCTTGCCTCTTGTTATTTGGCATATCTTGATAGACCATAGTTATTATCCTTTATCATAAATTTCTCTTGTGCGTGCATATGTGGAACCTTATGATTAGTTTCTTTTCTTGTATTATCTATGAGGTTTTATTTTTGCCTTCCTATGTAAAGGTCTTACGCTGCCTCTGTTTATGTGCGACGAAATCGCAGGCAGTCTTTACACCATAGTGTATTGACCCATTGATCTCGTCTTATCATTTTCTTGTATTATTTCCTCTTCAGGTTAATTCGCATAAATATCACAAGTCTTAACACTCGTATGAGTAAAAAGTCTTGTGACATTTACGACTTTTGAAACAATTCAGCTCCCTAATGGAGGGTGCCGTCCTTATCTTCCCCTTGGTTGCCCCTTCAAGGAAGCTTACCTCTATGGGTTAAGATTATGGCTCTTCCCATCCAGTTTGTCAACAACCAGTTGATTTCACAGTCTTGTAACCTTTCAGCTACAAGACCTCACCCTAAGTGGGGTTTCTTCGGACCGAGTGCATCATAGTCAGGACTTGTCAAGAGTGGCAAGGTACGCTCCAGACGTCCCGGGCACTCTTGACTCAACCGTGTACCTCGGCGCCCTGATCGAGTTTCTGCACTCCTTGGGGGAGCCTTTCTCACCTTAGGCTCTCAATCTAAGATTTTTATCTTAGACTGAAAATTTAAGGTATCTCTCCCGGATGGGCATTATCGTTTTATTCTCACCCCAAATCTCCACAACTCAAGTTTCAGGGTCGGTGTAGCCTTCCCTTGAGTCATGCCTTACAGGTTTCTCCAATTATGACGTGTGATAGGTCTTACTATATTGCCTCTTGCATATAAGCGAACTAGGGTGCACGCCATATTTGGATTCCTAGCCAATCTGATAATAAATATCATTTTCTGTAGCCTTTTATAAAGGTTTTATTATAAAGATTTCTCTTTGTGTTTTCTTTATATGAATTTACCATATGAAATTAAAATTTCTCATTCCAATCTTTTAATTCGTACAACTCTAGTACATAAATACTTTTATCGAATCATCTTGCTCGAATAAAATCAGGTACACTATTTATTCTACTCATTTATCTTCTGCACCTTTTGAACCTTCTTAATTTCGCGTATGTTTTTTTAGAATATTCATTCGCATAACCATTGAGTTGGCTTTGTGCGGAATTCATTGTAACCTCCAATTTTTGATATCTAGTCTCTACGCTTTTTCTTTTCATAGAAATTGTTTCTAATCTTGATTAACATATTTTATTCGCAGAAAGATCTATTCCAGCACTTCGCATACTTGTCTCTCCAACCTCATACACCGCATCAACCATCAGTCTCTCTGCTCTATGACTATCTGCCGCATATTTTTTGAAATTTCTTCGCTTGAATTCTCTTGCTTCGCATTTGTCAACATCAATTTCTTGGAAATTTTTACTTTCAATTGTATCTCCTCTTATAATGCCAATACCCTGAGGTAAAGGAAACTTGATGCATTGATGAAATGTTGATGCAACAGCTAATATACCTTGCAGCCATGGTCTTCCAATGAGAGCATTATAAGGCGATTCAACATCCACTACACAGAATGTGATATCTGTTGGTAAATTTTGTAAAAGAATTCGCATAGTCACTTCTCCTTTTGGTTTATTCGCAGAACCATTAAAGCCATAGATTTTGTATGTTGAAGGTATTAACTCATCATCTCTTCCACCCATTGTTTTATATGTATGATAAAACAGAATATCAATAGAACTGCCACTATCTATAGGTATCCTATTTATCGCCCAGGTGTTTTTCTCATTTTTTTCCTCATCTTCTTCCAATGGCTTCGGATTTATTCCCAATCGCACCACCAGTGGACACTCATGTGATTCTCCTCCTCCTGGTGTTTCATCTGCACTGAACGAGATTTTCTGTTTTTGCCATTCCTTCAAGGGTGATGTTTTTGCCAGGTTAAGAATTTCCCTTCCTTCAACATCTCTTGCATATACTCGACTTGAGAAATTATCATGAAAATCTTCTATGTTTTTGAACTAGTGTATGATCGAATTACAATATAAATTCTTTGCCTTCGCACCCACTTCAATAACAAATGTATTCTTGTCCTTCTCCTTTGCATACGTATTTCCTTGAGGTGGTGGTGGTGGTAAATTCCTTGGATGTTTTAGTAAGAAATGGTCCAACTTTCCTTGCTCAATCATTCGCAATATAATCTTCCTCACATTTCTACAGTTGCTTGTTGTGTGACCGTGGAATCTATGATAGACACAAAAGATTCCTGGTGGTGGCTCTTCGCCTACATTATGTGGTTCTGAAATATCATCCATTAGGAGAGCGACTTCCCATATTTTATCCACTGTAGTATTCAACTTTGGCAAGTTTATCTGTTCACACACTATCCTTCCAGTTTTCTTGTTATAATGTGTTTGTTGTCATGCAGAACTTCCTGGTTGAACTGCATCAGTACCTCCAAGATTTTGAAGTTGCTTGTCTCTGTACTCTTTATCAAACTCTTCTTGATCTGCACTGCCCATAGCCACTAACTTTTGTTTCATTTTTGCATTATTCCTTCCCTGATTTCCCTGCGATATACTCACAATAGCATTTGTCAGCCTTGGAAGTAAACTTGTATTTCCACCTTTCGAATCTGATATTCCGACTGGGTAAGACTCCATGTCTCTTTGCTTTTCTTCAAGTGCTATGTATTCTTCTTGAAATTCGCGCAGATTCGACATTGTTATTGTATCCTTTATTCTGAAGATTTGGGTGTATAATAGGTCTGTTGCAAAGAGAGCATTAATGAATGCAAGAATAAGACATCGCTCATCCACCCGTCTTCCCATTTCACTACACATGGTTATCCAACGCGTCGTTAGATGACGCAGACTCTCATTTGTTCTTCTGCGAAGTCCGAATGTAGTCTCAATCCCTGGTCTTGATAGATTATTACTTATGTATTGCCCCAAAAGACATTTTGTAAGTGATGAAACGAACCAATGGATTCTACAGGTAGTCCTTCAAACCACTTCAAAGTTTCACCTGCTAAGCTTGCAGCAAAATATTTGCACATTACTGCATCATGATTTTCCCACTGCAACAAAGATCTTGCATAAGCTTTCACATGTTGTATCGCACATGCATTTCCATCAAACATACTTGTAAATGCCGGTAAACTGCACTTAGAAGGTATCGGTGCTCTCTGAATTTCCTTTGTAAATGGAGTTTTTCCAGCTTCCTCCACTGCTTCCTCTAGTTGTCTTCTTCCATCATAACTTTTTGTAGTCATCATTTCTCTTAATTCTGCCATCTCCTTAAGAATTTATTTGCTGAATGATTGATCCAAATATTCTTGCATGGGACTTTTTAATCTTGCTTGTCTCAATCTATTCTCATGATTGTTTTGGCGTACTGCTTCTTGTATCTCTTGTTGTTCAACTTCTTCTCTTCTTCGACCACGCCTTTCAGTATTTGCTTCAATTTGTACTCTATCATATCTTTCTTCATTGCATGTGCGATCATATCGTTGTCTTGATATTTCTCTTTCTTGTGGGGTAACTCGACCTTGTTCTGTATCATCTATGTAACGACGCTCGCGTTTCCTAACTCGATTATCATAATCAATTTGACACAATCCGCTTTGTAATTCTCTTTCTTCTAATTCTTCCCTTCTTCTCTGTCTATCTATCGCACATGCAATCTCTCGTTCGCGCTCATATTCATCTCTTAATATTTCTCTACCATGTAATATCATCTGTCCTTGCCTTGGATCCTCTTCTTCCCTTTCAAAATTAATATGTGCACGACGAAGAAGTTCACGTGGGTGTTCATACCGATTAGTTGCTAAGTCAATTATAGGTCTCATTTCCCTTTGATCTTCCAAATTTTCATTTTCTTGCAGGTTTTCTTCAATGACTTCCATGTGTTGCCTTCGCCTATCATTTCCTCGATTAGATTGACTTTTTCGGGAAGAACTTATACTTGATCTTGACCTTGAGCGTGTAACACTCCTTGACCTTTGTTCTTGTAGTCTAAGATTCTCTTCTCGTAAATCATCATTTTGACGGATTAGATTCGCACGCTCTTCTTCTTCTCTCTTTCTTTCAATTAGTAATCTTTGCCTAAGCTCTGCAATCGTCACATTTCCTTCACTCGCTGTAACTGGTCCTTCGTTCCCAATTCTCTGTCCTTCGTCTGTAGAATTCGTCATTGCAGTATGGACACTCACCCTATCATAATCTATATCATTATTTTGTCCTTGTTCTCGCTGAGATCCAATTGGAATTTCTGTTCTTTGATGTTCGTCCACTCTTTCTTCTTCTTGATCAAGATTTGTAATTCATCTTTGTTCAGCAATTCTGTTACTCTTTCTAGTTGTCGTTCCTTGTTCAACAACAGATTCAATACTTACCATTTTTAGATCTCACTTTTTTCCTTAAAATCTATGATATACTATCAGGAATTATCATCCAGAGCTGTTTCTGGCGCCAAAAATGTAGTGGTAATTTTTCTTACAACTACACTCCACTCAAACTAATTCAATTACTAAGTAATCATTATGAATTCTTATTGAATCTTGGGAATGTTTACAAGTTGGATTCAAGTATTACAACAATCTTACTTGAAACTTAGATTTACTCTCTCTCTCTCTATTTTGATCAAGACTCAACCTAGAACTCCCTCACAAGTAATGACCTCTCTCCTTTATATAGGATTTTACGTAGTGGATGACAGCTAAGAAACCCATTATTTTCGGGATCACTATGCGACACATTCGCTCATATACAATCGCTCATCTTCGCATAGCGTACCTCTTTGCACAGTTCTTCACACTTTACTCATGAATTTGCTAACATCATCTGGTGCGTCATCTCAACTTTGTTGTGTGCGATTCTCTTCGCTTAGGTTGTATTCTTTACTTCGCTTGACTACTGATGTGTGCGATATTTTACTCCTACAAGGTTAGGCATGGCCAAGCTAGGATTTTGGCATAGTTTAGGCGCGGCCAAAAACTAGGGTTTTGGTATTGTTCGGGCGCGACTAAATTAGGGCTTGGCGTCGGGCCAAAGGTTACCATGCGTTAGCTGGTAACCTTGGACGGCTAAGATCCGCATCTTAGATGTAAAGGTAGCCGTCGATTGTTTCAACCCTTCGCTTTGGCAGCCAACGTCGTGAAGGAAAGGCTGGCATGGTTTTGGCACAGTGGTGCGGTTGGCATGGTTGGCATGCCTTGTCGCGGAGATGTGGCTGGCACAGCATGCCATTGGCACATGTGGCATGGTTGGCATACCTCGGCGTGGAGATGTGGTTGGCACATGTGGCATGGTTGGCATGCCTTGGCGTGGTTTAGGCGCGGCCAAAACTAGGGTTTTGGCGTTGGGCCAAAGGTTACCATGAGTTGGTTGGTGATGTTGAACGGCTAAGATCTGCATCTCAGATGGAAGGGTGGTCGTTGATCGTTGCAACCCTTCGTTTTGGCAGCCGTAAATGGAAGGCCGGCATGGCATGGTTTAGGCGCGACAAGGTGGCTGGCACGGCATGCCATTGGCACATGTGGCATGGTTGGCATGCCTTGGCACGGTTTAGGCGTGGCCAAAACTAGGGTTTTGGCGTTGGGATAAAGGTTACAATCGTTGGTTGGTGACCTTGGACGGCTAAGATCTGCGTCTCAGATGGAAGGGTGGTCGTTGATCGTTGCAACCCTTCGTTTTGGCAGCCGTAAAGGGAAGGCCAGCATGGCATGGTTTGGGCGCGACAAGGTGGCTGGCACGACATGCCACTGGCACATGTGGCATGGTCGGCATGCCTTGGCGCGGTTTAGGCATGGCCAAAACTAGGGTTTTGGCGTTGGGACAAAGGTTACCATGCGTTGGTTGGTGACCTTGGACGGCTAAGATCTGCGTTTCAGATGGAAGGGTGGTCGTTGATTGTTGCAACCCTTCGTTTTGGCAGCCGTAAAGGAAAGGCCGGCAGGGCATGGTTTAGGCGCGACAAGTTGGCTGGCAAGGCATGCCATTGGCACATGTGGCATGGTCGGCATGCCTTGGCGCGGTTTAGGTGTAGTTGCAGGAAATCCTACAACACACCCCTTGTACTATCATGACTATAATTTCTAGATCTAAATTTATTTGATATGAAAATAAAGATAAAGATAATGAAAATAAAAAATAAGACACAAGATTTACGTGGTTCGATCAATTTGATCTACATCCACGGGATTAGGTTTTACTAGGATCATTGAATTACATATGAATTACATTGAGACTCCATTAATGAGTATTTGGAGCTCTCTCTCTCTGGTTTTTGTGGAAGAATAAGAAGATAATAATAATACAAGTTACTTTTCTCTCTCCTACCTTTCTCTTTATATAGGATGCTACCTAGTGGATAACAGCTCATATACAATTAAGATTTCCCCTAATTTCGGATCTGGCTTGCGATGATATCACAAGCTTACAAATGTTAATTCCGCAGATCTTCCAATCTTCGCAAAGTTATTACATTTTTCTTATGTTTAAGCTAATATCACCTATTGTGTCGTTTCTCAAAGTGCTTTGCGACATTTTTGTAATGCGTTGTTAAGAATTTTGCGAGCGTATCGTTGTTGCGAAATTCTGATCCTACATCTTGCCTCTTTTTTCTTGAATATTTCTTGAAGAGCGATCTTCAGGAAAAAATCCATTGTTGTAGTTGTTGGAAAGAGATACGTGTTGTTGGAGTAGTCTTTGATCTTTGTTGATGAAGGAACGAGCGAAAGAATACTGGACTTGAAAAGTACGTACTTGCCTCTATTCTTTTGTGAAGTTCCGGAGCGTTGCGAAGTAAATAAGAAGTATCATCTCTTGAAGTATGCGAAGTATGAAGTATCCTTGAAGAAGTATAAGAAGTACTCAATCCTCGAAATATAAGAAGTATGAAGTATTCTTTGAGAAGTATAAGAAGTATTCAATCCTCGAAATATATAAGAAGTATCCTTTGAGAAGTATAAAAAGTACTTAATCCTCGAAATATAAGAAGAACTCTGCGAAGTAAATAAGAAGTATCTGTCCTTGAATAATAAGTATTGCCTTTATTCGTGCGAAATTATTACTCCATTTTTGGTGATGATTCTTATTGTTCATTAGCGAACGTCCACTTTGGGAATGATTCTTGCCGAGGAGATAAAGAACATAAAATGTTTTCTTGGTAATCCATAGTTGCCTCTGTTCTTTATCTATGAGGTTAGAATCCTTAAGAAAATGTTGAATGTGCGAATTGTTTCCTTATTCTTATCTTTGCCTCTGTCTCATGTTTTGTGCTCATGCAATAGTATAACCTCTTCAAGTTGCTTATAATTGTGAGAAATAATTGAGCGAGATAATCACATCATTCGGAAGAATCATATTCTGCGAAATTCTGACACATTCTGCGAAATTTTGAATCATTCTGCGAAATTCTGAATCATTCTGCGAAATTCTGAATCATTCTGCGAAGTTCTGAATAATCTTGCGAAATTCTTGAATAATCCTGTGAAATTCTGAATAATCCTGAATAATTCTGCTAAATTCTGCGATATTATTGCGAAATTCTGCAATATTATTCCGTACAGTTTTGTAAAGTACTTATGCGAATAAAATGCTTATGTGATGATTATGTTATGAAATGTGTATGCGATGTTTATGCTGTGAAATGCTTATGCAATGCTTTTATGATGCTTGTATGATAAGAATGCTTATCTATTGCAATGTATAGCTAATGTTTGTGTTACTTAGCTTATTTTGCACGCTAAAATTGATGTAGCTCTAAATTGCTTCCATTCTTCATTTATCTGCCTTTTTTTTTAGTGTATGCATTCTTCTTCTTGTAGTTATTGTTCTTCACAAGTTCTTACTTGTGTTTCATCTTCCCTCTTTCCTGCACTATTAGTATCTCATAACAGTATGATCATAATATCAAGTCTGCGGCATTTTCACTGCCTCAGTTTCATTTCCATATACATATTCACAAGCTTGTTTGCTTACATATAATCATTATCGCAAGCTTACTTGCTTACTCATTTTCTTATGTAGTCTTATTTTTCCTTCCTAGTTAAAGGTCTTATTTTGCCACCTCTTGTCATTGCGACAAAATCGCAGGACGTATTTGCACTTTCATGCAAAAACCCATTGATCTTACCTTAACTTTTTCTTTTGTATTATTGCCTCTTCAGGATTGTTGCGACAATATGACAGGCCTAAATATTCTTGTGAAAATAAAGCCCCATGACATTGCCGTCTTGCGACGAAATCGCAGGACGTCTTCACACTTTCATGTAATGACCCATTGATCTCGTCTTATCTTTTTCTCTAGTATTATTGCCTCTTCAGGATTGTCGCACAAATATGACCAGCCTTAATATCCTTGCGAGTAAACAGCCTCATGACATTTGTGTCTTAAGACACTTATCAGCTTCCTAATGGAGGGTGCCGCCCTTATCTCCCCCATGGTTGCCCTTTCAAGGAGGCGTACTTCTATCATACAAGGTTAGCTCCTCCCATCCGGTCTTAACAACAACCAGTTGTTTTCGCATCCTCTTGTCCCTTTTACCTATAGGGCTTATGGTTACGAGACTGCACCCTAAGTGGGGTTTTCTTCGGGCCGAGTGCAGTATAAGCCAAGACTTGTCAAGAATGGCAAGGTACGCTCCAGACGCCCCTGGCACTCATGACTCAACCGTGTACCTCGGCGCCTTGATCAGATTCCGCACTCCTTGGGAGAGTCCTTATTACCTTAGTCGCCCAACCTAAGTCATAATCTTAAGCTGAGAATCCAAGGTGCCTCTCCCGGATGGGCTTTATTGACCCCAAATCTCCATGACTCAGGTTCCGGGGGCGTTGTAACCTTTCCCTGAGCCATGCAACAGGTACCCCCTTATATGACGTACTTTAGGTCTTACATTTGCCTCTTGCGAAATTGTATTCGCGAACTAGGGTGTACGCCATAAAGGTTCGCCCCTTTCTCTTTTTGTTTCTGCGAAATTTTTGCGTCTCTTTGTTTCTGCGAAATGTTCGCGTTTCTTTATTCTCTCATTCGTCTTTTCATTTCTGTTATCTCTTTCATTCATTCTTTCATTTCTGTCATCTCTTTCATTCATTCTTTCATTCTCATAATATCATATCATTTGAATCAAAATAAATATTCAAGAGAAATTTTAATACATGGTAACTCTGAAATTTTTGTAGTTGTGAAATCTTTGTAATTCTGCGATTCTATCGCGTTTTGTAAATTAAATCAAAAATCTTTTTATTCTCTGCAAAAGAAATATTCTAGAGAAACATATAAATTGAATTTTCTCAGTTTTCTGTAATTTTGAAATCTCGAAATCTCTGTAATTTTGAAGTCTTTGTAATCTTGAAATCTTAGTAATCTTTATAATCTTTGAAATCTTGAAATCTTTGTAATCGTGCGATTGAATCGCTTTTTGTAAATCAAATCAAAAATATTTTTATTCGTTCCTAGTATAAAGTAAAATGTTCAAGGAGGTGGTACTTATCTTTCATGTGAGTCGCTATTGTTGTCAGAGAAGAGAATAAATTCCTTGAAATGTATGAATTTCGCGCAACAAAAAGAAGTGTGAGACGTGAGACTTGAACCCTTGACCTGCTTCTTGGATTTTCTCGCACCATACTAATTGTGCTAAGCCTCTCTTGCGAAATAATCAAAGTTCTTGCGAAGTAATCAAATTCCAACTGTGTGAGAGGCACTTCTGTATAAATTTCGCGTAACAAAAATAAACATGCGAGAAGCAAGAATTGATCTCGCGACCTGCTGCTTGCATTCATGCCTCGTGACCAATTGTGCAAGCTTATTCTTTGCGAAATATCTCTGTGAAATTATCATCAACTCTCTTCTGTGCGAAATAATCAAAGAAATATATGTGCGAAAAAATACGCATGTGTTGGGACTTGATCACACGACCATGAACTCATTAACTTCGCAGATGACCAATTATGCTGCCTCTTGTTTGCGAAATAATGAAACAATATTGCGAAATTATTCATTTCTTCGCTCTCTGTAAAAAAGAAGAAAACTATGTTCGCAGGCGAATTCGAACTTGCGACCACGAACGCACATACTGCTCTCTGGACCAATTGTGCAAGAACCTCTCTGCGAAATTAACGCATAACTTTTTTCCTTATTCTTTTATTCTCCCATAAAAATGAGAAGAAAATGAAAAATATGTGTCTCACCCGTGACCTATTTATTGTTCGCTCAGCCTTGAACCATCTGTGCGAATTTCTGTTTGTGATAGAAATTGCAGCATCTGCCTCTTATCTTTTCTTCGTCCTTCCTTAACTTCTTTCACATTTGCCTTCATCTCCTGAACATGAAAATCTTCCACTGAAACTTCCATTTTTTCCTTAAATTTCACCACAACAACTAATTTTTTCTCTCACTCTTTTCATGTCTTTGAATTGTTGATGATGTTTACTCCCTGAAAGTGTGATTTCTTCCATAAAATTTCCATTTTTGAACCTAAACTTTGTATATCTAGAAAAATATGAACAATAGCTAATCTTCATGGAAATTTTTTGAACCAACAAGCTACAGGAGGGATAAATCCTTTACTCCTCCCTGTTTCTAGCGCCAAAATGTAGTTGCAGGAAATCCTACAACACACCCCTTATATTATCATGACTATGATTTCTAGATCTAAACTTATTTGATATGAAAATAAAGATAAAGATAATGAAAATAGAAAATAAGACACAAGATTTACGTGGTTCGATCAATTTGATCTACATCCACGGGATTAGGTTTCACTATGATCATTGAATTACATATGAATTACATTGAGACTTCATTAATGAGTATTTGGAGCTCTCTCTCTCTGATTTTTGGGGAAGAATAAGAAGATAATAATAATACAAGTTACTTTTCTCTCTCCTACTTCTCTCTCTCCTACTTTTCTCTTTATATAGGATGCTACCTAGTGGATAACAGCTCATATACAGTTAAGATTTCCCCTAATTTCGGATCTGGCTTGCGATGATATCGCAAGCTTACAAATGTTAATTTCGCAGATCTTCCAATCTTCGCAAAGTTATTACATTTTTCTTATGTTTAAGCTAATATCACGTATTGTGTCGTTTCTCAAAGTGCTATGTGATATTTTTATAATGCGTTGTTAAGAATTTCGCGAGCGTATCGTTGTCGCGAAATTCTGATCCTACATTAGGCGTGGCCAAAACTAGGGTTTTGGCGTTGGGCCAAAGGTTACCATGCGTTGGTTGGCGAACTTGGACGGCTGCTATCCGCATCTCAGATGGAAGGGTGGCCGTTGATTGTTGCAACCCTTCGTTTGGCAGTCAACGGCATGGTTTAGGGCCGGCATGGATGTGGCATGAAGGCGTGGCTGGCATGGTTGGCCATTGGCACGGTGGTGCGGCTGGCATGCTGGCGTGCCTTGGCGCGGAGACGTGGCTGGCATGGTTTGTCATTAGCACGGTGGTGCGGCTGGCATGCCTTGGAGCGGAGGCGTGCTTGGCACGGCATGCCATTGGCACATATGGTGCGACTGGCATGGTTGGCATGCCTTGGCGCGGAGACGTGGATGGCATGGTTTCTTTGAATTAACGTTGTACAGTTGCAAGTTGTGTGAGAAAATGTGGCGTCCTGGTAAACCTCCCTGGTCTTGGTTGGTACTTCAAGTGACAGGTCATCATGCAGTTGGTACTGCGAGGGAGTTATTGGATCAACTACATCATAGTTTTAGATACAGTTTCTTTGATCCTCTACTATTATAGTTGGAAGGTGGTTTACAAACATCTTTGCAGATTTGTGTTGCTACTAAGCAATATAATGTTGAGTCACAGATTATTTGCAAGAGACTTACCTATCAGTTTATGATTTCCGCTCTTCGTGCCAGCAAGATAGGTGATGTGTTTTTGCAGCAGAAGGTCAGGTTATGTTTGCTTAATCTCAATTTGTGGAGTATAGCAAGTGATGGTGTTTTCACTTGGTTTTTCACTTCGCAACCAGAAGAACCTAGCTCTACAGTCTGTGGTAGTGGGTCAAAATCATAGATGTGGTGCAGCCTTGTTCCAAGGTTGTTGAGCAGCTTATAGGATCATCAAATCTCGAGCAACACATTAAGTGACAGTTACATGTTGTAACGGTTCCGAGCTACATTTTAGCAACAACTACAGGAAGTGCTCTAAATACATTACAAGCAAGCTTGTTGACAACTTCCAAGATGTTGCAGACTGCATCTACAGAGCATTTCGGCACTGGGCTGGACTGTGGAGTGGAAGGCACGCTGTTAAAATGTTATGTCAGGATTTTCAGAATGAGTCTCTTTTCATACTCCCCTTCACATGCGCCTGGGGTCTATGAAAATCTTGGTTTTCTGGAGGAAATTGAAATGATTCTTAAACTGTTGTTATGGGTAGAGTACTTGAGATGGAAATTCAAGTTGTTTTCAAATGCTTTATGGAGTACTGATGCGGCAGTTCATTTCTCATTTCATGTCATTGCAATAGCTCAAATTTATCCCTCACGAACTAGTCAGTATCCTCATTGGTATTACCAGCATCTGTCGGGATTTGTTTGTCATAGTTTACCCAATGCTGCACCAGTCAGCACGGGTATACATGAACAACGAAAGGGTGTAATACTTCAGTTTTAAATGTGTGGTTGTGGATTGGGTACTTGAAGTGTAAATTCAGATTGTTTTCAACTGATCTGTGGAGTAATGTGTTCCTTGAAGTTGTGGCCCATTTTCAAATTGTTGCACATTGTGTTGTGAAGCTCAACTGTGTACTAGTACGAAGGCTTCCTCAGTTTAAAGATACTAATGGGTCGGCACGAATGTCATCTTTCAGGAAACTTTCTGCTCCCTCATTTCTTATAATGCCCACATGTGTCATCAAACTGTGTAGTGAAGTGTTTGAACAACTAAAGGTTGATTTGGGGCTTACCACCAAGCTTTTTACTTCTGGTCGGTTTTTGGCAGAACTGTGTGATAAATTGGTTGGGAGTTTAGTGTGTCGATTGAGTGGTGGTGCTGATCGTGTTCTCTGGTTTGCTCATGCTTTCCCTAATGCTAACAAAATCTCCGTTGGTGACCTGTTGAAGATTCTAGAGCAATTGACGGAAAAAAGGGGACATGGAAACTACAAGCTACAACAACTTGCAGCCAATGACGATGCTCATCTTGCTCGTATACTAGTTTGCATTTCTGTGTGGATCTTTACTGCCAGTTTTTTAAAGCCACATGATCATTTTTCTACTTCTGATAAGAAACGTGAAGGGACATGTGCAAGACATATCAATTCTGTTCTTGTAGTTATCCCTGACTACACTAGATGCATGGCTACAAATGCTGCTTCATGGAGTGTTGTTCGGGTTGCATACCAAGCTCCCTATATGTTGTTGTGGGTGGAATTTTTGAGATGGAAGTTCAGATTCCATTACCAACCACTACTACCTTATGCACATGTTTACTGTTGGGAACCTGACATAGACAAGGTCAGTTTGCTGAGGGGATTTCTGTGTTGCACTACTACCTTGTGTTACCACCTAATGTCGTATGACCGCTGTGACTAGAATAGGGTGTGGCAACTCAGTTTTCATCCTTGAGGACAAGGATGTTTTCAAGGAGTGGGAATGTCGTATGACTTCTGTGACTAGAATATGGTGTCACGTATCCCATTTAGTGTTAGTATTTAGTATTAGGCTTATTGGTAGTAATTAGCTTGGTAATGGGTGTCTTTATAAATTGTAAGGGATGGATTAGATTTAGCCATGTGTTGGCATTGTAACCGTTGGATCTATTCAGTAGAGTCGAGCCTTATAAGCTCAGAGCATGTAATGAAACTCTCAAGAAAATGTTAATATAAATTAATCGTTCGATCGATTTCATGGTTGGTTCTTCTGAACTAGATGGCTCAGATCTTCGGATCAGAGAGGTTACAGTTATTGTTGATGGAAACCCTGTTGTTGTACATCTAGGTACACAACAGAATTGATTCGAGTTAATCAAATCGTTTTTGCTTCGATTGTGTCTTGTGTATTTACATAAGATTTATACAATTGGACAACTCTCTAACTAGTTCATTTGAGCCATTTGAACTAGTTATGGTGAAGAAGAATATGGTTGATATGAAAGTGCTCATATGGCTAACCATTTTGTTAACTATTGTTGAACCAACAAATGTACATGTTTGGGTACGGTTACACAAACCTAAAATCGTGCATTTCATTTGTGCGTAACAAGCTAAGTTTTCGATCCAACAGTTGAAAGATATTAGCTTGAATCTAATCAGGTTTTCATCTAACGGTGAATATTGAATGCTTTGTTACCAAGCTAACATTGATTGCAAACTCTGATTTGAAAGACTATATAAGGGAGAACTCTAGCAACTGGGAAACCTAATATCCACACCTCCTGTGTGATACTAGTTGTATTAGCTAGAGTCGATTCTCCTTTAACCTTAGGTTTCTTCTTAAAAACCAGGTTAACGACTTAAAGACTTAATTGGGATTGTGAAGCCAGACTGATACTACTTTCTCATAGTTGTGTGATCTGATCTTGCTGATTCTATCGTGTTGAATACAATCGTAACGATTGGCTTGAGATTAATATCTCCGATAGGCAAGATATAAAAGTAGTCACAAACATCTTCGTCTCATCGTTTGTGATTCCACAATTGAAAAAGCGGGGGTCTAACAACCACACCCAATATTTCGCTCAGCAATCTGTATGGACAAACTCTAATATACTTTCTAGAGAATCAACTAGACAGACAAACTCAATCTAGATAAAAGTATATCAAAGAGTTTATATCTCAATCTCTCAATTTGATCTTTACTAGAGTAAAGCAATATTGTCTATACCCCATGAACTGTAACATATATTGAGTATTAATGAACAAGAACTACCAACATAGAATTCAGAATTAGCTACAGCATGAGTAGTTCCCCGAATAAGCTCAATTCGCTTGCCACGATCAAATACAGAACAAGTGTAAACAAAACAAGGATAGAAACAAAAACCACCATCATTACAGATCCACAAAACACTATCAGGCAGTGTACCCAAGAATTCCTGCACCATTTCAGGTTCATACTCCCTAGTCCATATGAGAATCAAAATTCTATTTATCTTAGCTATATGAACAAACAACTTCCTCTCATCATAAAATTTGGAATCATTAACACATAAAAATTGAAATGATTGCACAGATGAAAAATATGATTTATACCCAAAGCTAAGAAGTAATCGAATAATCAATCTACCAGCACATTTACCTCTATCGAATAACAATCGAGAATCATCAATTTTGAAATGGAAACAAGCCATACCTAGAAATTTGCTGAGGACTTCAATAACATCAGTTTTCACCCTTTTCTCATACTGGGAATTCTCATCAACGGACAAATTATTCTTCCCATGAAATAAATATTGGGGAATTAACCCGAAATTGGGAGAAGAAAGCAACTCTAAATTGGAAGAATCGTCTACTTCAATGACAGGGGAAGGAATTGATTTGACCATGGCAGTAGTTGAATCCTCTTTTTCTTCAATCGATTGAGTCAACTCATCAAAATCAACAATCAATTTGTCGGCTACAACCATCTCTTTAGTCTTTATTTCTTCTATAACCGTAGCTTCTTCGACTGGTGACGAGTCTGGACTCAATTTAGGTACCGAGTCTACAATGAAGACCTCTTCCTCCTTCTTCGTAGCTCTCGTAATCCAAGCTTTATTAACGAATTGTTCTTCGAATGGTGGTACTTGAATGGATTCCCAACTGACCCTTGCCCAGGAGATTTCATTCTCTAATCTTCGAAGTTGATAATTTCTACTCCATGAAGATACATTGTTGGATATATCTCTATATTGTGTCTGCAGATCAAGATAATGGTTATAGGCTTCATTTTTTGCCCTAACTAGATACCAATAATCCCTAGATCGAAACGAAACTGATACCAATTGTTGTGTACCTAGATGTACAACAACAGGGTTTCCATCAACAATAACTGTAACCTCTCTGATCCGAAGATCTGAGCCATCTAGTTCAGAAGAACCAGCCATGAAATCGATTGAACGATTAATTTAGATTAACATTTTCTTGAGAGTTTCATTACAGACTCTGATCTTATAAGGCTCGACTCTACTGAATAGTTCTAACGGTTACAATGCCAACACATGGCTAAATCTAACCCATCCCTTATAATTGATAAAGACACCCATTACCAAGCTAATTACTACCAATAATCCTAATACTAAATACTAACACTAAATGGGATACGTGACACCATCTTCTAGTCACAGAGGTCATACGACAGATTCATGAACTCTATAGACACGGTTTGGATTTTGCATTCCTTAGTTTTTATAAATGTAAGTTCACAACAACTTAAGTTCACAGACTTAGTTCGCGGACTTAAGTTCACGGAAGGAGTTCTCAAACTCCAGCAGAATTTCTCGGGAAGAAAACTTTCGATAGTTCGCGG
This sequence comes from Papaver somniferum, assembly GCF_003573695.1. NCBI lineage: Eukaryota > Viridiplantae > Streptophyta > Magnoliopsida > Ranunculales > Papaveraceae > Papaver > Papaver somniferum. Next base: position 128,308,664 of record NC_039367.1, on the reverse strand, counting down.
ACTGGGTTCGTGGACTGAGTTCGCGGACTTATCTCACATCACTTATTCTGGTTTTCCTGATCAACAAAGTGTGCATACTTTGGTTCAAGGAAAAAGGAATTATACATATATGTGTTGCCACACAATGCTTATATCCAACAATGGTTATATAATCTAAACTCTCGTTTCAATCATTGAAACATTCTTAAAGGACGTTATTATATAGTTGCTATTCACAAACTATTTTTCGTCAAAGCAATTTTCAAAGTGATTGAAACATAACATGACTTTCGTCACTATGTAAAGATGAACTTGGCCAAAGAAAAAGCTTGCCAACACATATTTCGAGAAATAGATAGGCGAGATAAACTCGGCTCGAAATAGCAAATGTGTATAATCAAAGTCTATATAACAAAACGACTTTTGTCTCAAAATAAGAGATAGAGTAGATAGACTTTTGAGTGATAGATAAGTTCAAGTCTCCACATACCTTTTAGTCGATGAAGTTCCACCAGTTCCTTGAGTAGTCCTTCGTCTTTTATGATGATTTCCATGGAGTTCTTGAGCTCAACTACACTTTTTATCCTAGTCCGAGACTTAGCTATAGTAGACTAAAAATCAAGACTTATAGTTTTGATCACTAATATTGACAAACATGCTTGAGATAGCAACGCATGCGAGTTCGACCAAGCAATGCTCTAACAAGAATAAGTAAAAACAAATATAAAGATGATTTGAAAGATCCTACCAATTCTCAGAGGATGAATTGAATTAGATTAGGTAAATGAAAGGAAGGTAGTGTGTTTTCTGATAGATGCAAAAAATTAACTAAGAAATTAAGAAAGGATGAGTAAGGAGAAATTTCAATGAATGTAATAGATAAGAGCTCTATAAAACAGATTATGGGAAATGGAACATTTTCTACAAGCATCCTAGAAATTTAGTCGAGAAGAAGAGACAAGAAAATGAGTTGTGATCATAAGGTAATTCCAAAGAATGCTTGGGTATCTTCTACCAGGTTTATGCGATGTTGTGACAAGCAATTACACCATATTCTGTAGTATTATGTTTGTTTAGAATGTGGAGAGGAAGATTTTTTACATCCGAAACAAAGTCAGGTTTTAGCCTTCTGCAATCTTGATACCCGGCAAACGAGCCAACTTGGGAAGAAAACACTTGAAATGATTCGGGTGAAGTTAGAAATGTCAAGGCCTTCTAAGATAGAAAATCTCCAGAAGGATATGCCACCATGGATGGATGGTCAATATGCTCAAGTGAAGGAGGATCAGTACCTACAGAAGAGAGGAAAGCATGCTCTCAATGGGATTGGCATAAAACAAGATTATAAACAGAAGATTTGGTCTAACAAAGCATACTCAGTTTAGGGTTGGATTTTGTTTAATTTTTCTTTCAGGCGCCGGATTTGCTTTTTAATATTTTATATAGAAATGTTGGATTTCCTAATTATTAATGAACTAAAATTTTAATTAATTATTGGTAGCAGTATTTCGATGGATTCAATGATTTAACTTATAGGAAGAGGAAGAAAAAGAATCTTACAGAGGCCATATAAAAAACTAAACTTACGAATATGAAAATTAATGAATAATTAAGATTATCTCTTAACAAACAGAGACTATGAAGAACATTTTGACAAACACCTGATAGAAAAGGTTTGGAAGACATAAATTTAGAGGAAATAAATGAATAATCTTGAAAGAAATGGGCTAAGAAAGATAGAAAGATTAAAACATGTATGATTTGAGATACAAATCATAGGATTAAGAAGAATAGAAGGCAAATGAAGGATATATAACAGTCATAAGGATAAGATTCCAAAGTTGGAGATGCAAAATCAAGCACAACAAAGACATTATAATCAACGTGTCAAGCTATCAAAACAATCGAACGTCAAAGGGAAAATGGTACCTAACAAACATAGATTCAAGAATCGGAAAAACGACAATGAATATAAAAACTTAAAAGAGAAGAACAAGAACTGAAAAAGAAATACGAAAAAAAAGAGTTTGGCAATTTTATCCGCGTCCGGAAAGGATTTGAGAACCACGAAACGCTCAGATAGATTAAACTCTAACAACAACTGATACTGAATCCACCTCTTTTTCCCCTTCATCATCCCATAAGGCTAAGGAATTCCTATCAATTGGATTACTCAGAAGCCATGAAAATCGCCATAGCAGGAGAGACAAAAAAAGTATTATTTTGCCTAATTAATGTCAAGATCAAAAAGGAAAGAGAAGAAAACACTCATGGTCCATAACCTAGCCATATGAAATAAAATATAAGGTCATGTCAACTTTCAATAAGGTTTTCAACTTTCAACAAACCAGATAACAATTTGTTCCTATCGCTCCCTATCTGAATGACCTGTTGAATATCTCCATGTCTGAAGGGTTTAAGTTACAAGCAGCTTGTGATCCCCTCCCTCCCTTGGGAATAAACCTTCTCAGCTTCTCATCTTTCAACTCATCCTTTCCGTGCACAGCTGAGCATATCATATATGACCTTTTTTTCCCCTATAGGTATCTGATTATTAACCAACCAACTCATAGGATCATCATAATTTTTTTTTTTGAAGCATGCATTTTATTGATAGAAGATTAGGTTACAATTTGACATGGGTATGTGGTACTCACAGAGTCGTGGAAAATAATTTGACTAATACAAACCGAGATTGTTTGGTCCCAAATTTTAGTTGAAATATTTCTTTCTCTGTAGTTGTGTTGGATAACGGACTGTGAAATCCGTCGCATTCTATTCTTTATTTCTTCAATCATCCCTGAGATGTGCCGAGGAGGATCAGTAGAGGATGTGACGAAGAGAACAAGGTTTTCTGAGTCCATCTCGAAGACAACTTTTGGCCGTTGCCCTTATGTTGTTGTTCTTGATGCCAAAACCATAGCCCAAGTTTATGCAGTTAAAGCAGTTGTAATTCCTAGAGGTTGGGATAAATCCATAATTGTTCGTGCTTCAGAATCTCTGCAAATAAAATCATCACCTGCGAAACCTGGATGCCCCCTGGCTGCGCCATCTGTGTTAATCTTAATCCAATTCAAGTTTGGTGTGGACCATCCTGCCAAAATTGTCGAGATCCTTTTTGTATTTCTTGAGTGGTTAAGTAACGGTGAATCTCCTGGTAATACTGGTGTTAGAGCATAGCTCGGTTGAACTCACCAAGCGTTGGTATGTCAAGTTTGGTTGTCATATTTTAGTATCAAAACTCATCTAGAGTCGCTTGATTAAATACTAGAGTCAACTTCGTTTAGGTTAGACTATAAAGTCTAGGAATGTTGAGACATACAATTATTACTCCGAAGACCTGAATAATGTGAAGAAGTAACGAACTACAACGACGACATCATCCTTCCACTTGAGGTTAGTAATATTGACTTGAACTGTTTCATTCCTAACGTATCTTTCAAGTCGTGCTATATTGAAAACATAACTGCGAAGCTGTATATACTGTATATATTGTGTATAATACTCTAGTGATGATACATAATCATAATAGTATGATCATAGTATTAAGGAATTAGACTACGACGTATAACGCATATCTTTTGAACTTCGTAGATATAACATCGACATAATCTTGTATATAGTGTTATGATTATGTTTATGGGTTATGGTGAAGATTTCATCCTAGAAAACAATGTTTTACATTTGTTTAAAGGAAGTACATTCATGAACTTGTTTCGTGAATCGAAAAATAAATCAATAGGTTTATTGGTCTGGCTATTCATTGCATATCTTTGGATGACAAATATGTGTGAGTTAGTAGAACCGATCTTAACTCAGGTTATGTATCTTGGTATAACCGATCACAATGCCTAGAATTATGATTTGGTATGACCGGTACTGGTAACTGGTGTAGACGATCCTAAGTAATCACCATGAGATGGTATGATCGATTCTTGTAATTGGTGTGACCGATCCTGGTAATTGGTTTGACCGATCATAAGTGTCGTGTAACCTATCCTTATAATTGGTGTAACCGATACTAATGACTGGTATGACCAATCACAAGTAGGTACCATGTGTAGATGGAACCAATTGTTGTAATTGGTATGGCCAATCCTAGTGACTGGTGTGACCGATAACAAGTAGGTACCATATTAAGGTAGAATTAATCCTAGTAATTAGTATAACCGATCCAAACCCATGTATGTGACTTGGTAGGACCGATCACAAATAACCATTGTAATTTGGTATGACCAATCACATAGTAGTCTTGGAATACTGGCAAACCAATTCTAAACTTGTTTGGAAGTGTGGTAGAACCGATTCCAAGAAGCAAATCCAAGTAAATATGAAATAAGGATTTGCAGTGAAAAGATGTCAACATACTTTGAACACGAGCAGTAACTCTTATCATTTATTGTTCAAAGATATTCCTTGGTACTCAAGGTGATCCTTGCCGAAATAAATTAAGAATCTTTTAATTAAGGTTTTTGGTTTTATATGCTTTAATTACCAACAATTAATGCATAGCTCTAGAGAATAAAAATTAGTAATGTGCATTTACTAATTGGAGATTTTCTATTGAGATATTTCAGAAATATTGGACAAGCATTTATTGGAATTAGGAAAACCGAATTTGGGCATTCATTTCATATCTTGAGAATATTTTCGGTTTTGGAAATTCCTTGGTGTCCAAACATCCTTGTTCTATAAATACTTAAGTTTGCATTTCTGGCAAACTATCCTAAGAGCCAGACAAACTTCATTTGTTGTTGTTTCTGGTGGAGCCGTCTATTCGGAGAGGAAAGTATCCTAATTAGGTGAAATCTCTTACGACCGCTCGTTTAAAGAATTATGTCGGATCAAGAAACTCTACGAGTACCGTTGGTGGGAAACTAGAAAATTGCAGTGTTATTAGTTTTCGATTTGATTTGATTGGCTAACGTTTGTTCAAACTTTGATTACACCTAGTGTGTTCGAAATCTCTCAATCGAAAATCTCCAATTAGTAAATGCACATTACTAATTTTTATTCTTTAGAGATATGCATTAATTGTTGGTAATTAAAGCATATAAAACCAAAAACCTTAATTTAAAGATTCTTAATTTATTTCGGCACAAGATTACCTTTAGAACTAAGGAACATATTTGAACAATAAATGATAAGAGTTGCTGCCAGTGTTCAAAGTATGTTGACATCTTTTTACTGCAAATCCTTATTTCATATTTACATGGATTTGCATTCTTGGAATCGGTTATACCACGCTTCAAACACAAGTTTAGAATTGGTTCACCTGTTTTCCAAGACTACTATGTGATTGATCAAATACCAAATTACATACATGGGTTCAATCGGTTCTACCAATCAATAGGATCTGTTATACCTAATTATGGAAACACTAGTGATCGGTCACACCAGTCACTAGGATTGGTTACACCAGTTACAAGGATCGGTTTCATCCACACATGGTATTACTTGTGATCAGTCACATCAGTAATCAGAATCGGTTACACCAATTACAAGGATCGGTTACACATATACTCATGATCGGTCACACCAATTACAAGGATCAATCATACCATCACATGGTGATTACTTAGGATTGGTTACACCAATTAACAAAAACTAGTCATACCAAATCATAAGTCAGGCATTATGATTAGTTATACCAAGATACATAGCCTAAGTTAAGATTGGTTCTACCATCTCACACATATTGGTCATCCAAAGATTTGCAATGAATATCGATTCACTAAACAAGTTCATGAATGTACTTCCTTTAAACAAATGCAAAACATTGTTTCCTAGGATGAAATCTTCACCCTAACCCATTCACATAATCATAACAATGTATACAAGATTATGTCGATGTCATATCTACGAAGTTCAAAAGATAAGTATTATACTTCGTAGTCTAATTCCTTAATACTATGATCATAATATTATGATCATGTCACATCACTAGAGTATTATATAATATGTACAGTATATACAGCTTCGCAGTTATGTTTTCAATATAGCACGACTTGAAAGATACCTTAGGAATAAAACAATTCAAGTCAATATTACTAACCTCAAGTGGAAGGATGATGTCGTTGTTATAGTTCGCTACTTCTTCACATTCTTCAGGTCTTCGGAGTAATACTTGTATGTCTCAAGATTCCTAGACTTTCTAGTATAACCTAAACGAAGTTGACTCTAGTATTTAATCAAGCGACTCTAGATGAGTTTTGTTACTAAAATATGACAACCAAACTTGACATACCAACGCTTGTTGAGTTCAACCGAGCTATGCTCTAACATATACCAAATTTAAATCTTATGGAATTACAAAGTCTGAGAAGAAGAGAACTTTGAAATTTCTATAAATCTTATTCCCTGATCGATAGTTCTTAAATGAATGTATAATAGAAGAGACAAACTTTAAAATAGGAAAGAACAACGTTGATCAAGATAAGATTCTGGATATCAATAACAATCAGGTAAAGATAGTCTGACCGGGATTCACAAATCCCTTAGTGAAGACTTCGAAAGTCGCACTACAAGAAAACTTGGCATTGGCGACTACTTTCTTACTAACTGCAGTTGGTGGAACTTTTCAGTGACAACTTTTGGTAACCAAAAACAGCTCTGGCTGGAAGAGATCTCTAACAACCAGTTTTCCAGCAACAACTGTTGGTTGAACTCTTTAGCAATGATGACCTAACAACCGAAATATCATATTTGTTGTTATTGTCCTCCAGACACCATGGTAGGGTAACCAAAATGTACCATAAAAGGTATACTCTTTTTGTCACTTGTCTTACCCACCAGAAAACCCAGTTGGTAGACACCTAATCCAACCATCATATTGGTGGCGTTGCTAGTATATTTCGACAACTATTGTCTGGCAACTAAAAATTATAATAGAAGTAATATATTTCTAGCAAGTGCAGTTAGCCACCAAGACTATATGTCTGTGGACACCTTTACCAACTGTAAAAGTAATTATATGGCTATTAAACATTGATGAATAACGGGTAAATTGAATGAGGTTGATCAAACCAACGATATCGAGTGAGATTAATCATAGGCTAGAATTTAGATTCATATAAATCAAAAAAAAATATTCTTTGCCGGAATGATTTGTTAATTAATGAAAATTGAGTTTGAGTTTATATGAGAAAAATTTAGCGAAATTGATTGACGATATATGAAACTGAATAAGGCAAAAAAAAGATTAGCTATACTTGGATATTTACGTAAGTTGATTCTAAGAAAATTCAATATAATTTTAGAATTCAATTGATCTTATGAAAAATGCTTAGATATTTATATACCACCTCTTGTCGTATTTTGCTTTGATTGTATTTTAGAATACAATGACAATTATCGAATTCATCTCTTGTTGTATTCTGCTTATATATTTTAGGTCCTGTGTGATTTGGAAATCGGGTTTGTAAAATAGGAAAGTTCGAAATGTTGATATAATGAGTAATGACCTCTTCCACTAGGATGGAACCTTCATAGGGATCCAAACCCGCAAACGCTCGTCATATTATTTTTATTGATCTCTTTTTCAAAATGGGGATCTTCACTGAAACCATAAACCAACCGATGTTCGTCAGATTATTCTTGATGATGTCTTACATCTAAGTCGAAATATCTACTGGAACTCTAAATCTATTATCTTTGGACTTAGAAATTTTATCTAGTTGTAAATCACTGACAATTATTAATTCATTTCTCATTCTTCTGATCTGATTTATACTTATATATATTCCAGTTTATGCACAATCGAAGGTCGATAACAAAAAAAATAATTTGGTTTGAAATAAAAACATAATCAAATTTTACTGTAACTTATAAATTATTCTTCGGGTTTTTATCGTATCGAAGATTTGATAATAAAACCGAAAGCACGCTATCGGTTTACCCGCACATTCTTCTCAATCTGTACGAGGTTCCCAAACTAAATTTTCACCGTCCAGAAGGTTTTCTAATCCGTATGACTTTTCTTTTTCACGGGTCAATCTTTTTTACAAGGCCTTTGATTTTTTTCTCTCCTCAATTTCCTCTTTCCAATGCGTAATCCGAAAACACACGATAAAAGCTAGGAAGAGAGAGAGAAAGTTCATAAACTTAACCTTATCTTCTCTGTATCTCCGCCTAGGCTCACTCACCCTCCCATTCTCCTTTGCAGAAACCTAAACCAGATCTATAACTTCATTTTTCATCCATGGATTTAAGCCATGCCAATCTAATAATTATCTTCTTTCGTCAAAGATTTCTTGGTAAGTGTAACAAATCTCTTCTTGATTTCATTCCTATTATGTTTAATTTAAAATCTTTTGATTGAATCTGGTCATGTATTTGTTAGGTCAAGATGAAAATGGCAACAGTATCAGGGTCTTTTGATTTGGGAGATTGTGAGGAGGAACAATAGTTTAGGCAAAGAGTTTGGAAATGGAGGTCGAATGGTTTAGTTCTGTAAATAACCTAACAATCTCTACAGCGTTATCTCTTTAAGCACTCTGGTAACGACAATAACAATTGATCTCGTGCTTTGAGTTATGATTTGAGTTTGTTGTGATTTTTTTTGGTGAGATTTTAGGGATTTTGTTTTTGATTTTTTTCCCGTCTGTTTGGTGTATTGTAGGGTTAACAAACTCAAAACACTATTTCAGTTCAAGCTGATGGAATAGAGCGATGTGTTGATCAAACATCTAGTGGAAGCAATTTCTCACCACTTGCTATATGCAGGATCAACAGAGAATCAAAGAGAAGTTGTTCCTTCCATGAATTCCAGTTAAAATCCATGTTGGTGGTAATCCTTACATGTTTTGGGGTGCAGAATAGGAAGGTGTCTGGAATGGGGTTTTATTTGGGAAACCAAGCAAAGGTTGTTTCAATTTATTTTCAAGCCTTCCCAGTTTTTTTTTTTTTTGTTATTGTATAGTCGATTTTGTAAATGGTTAATGATCTGGTGGACCAAAAAATTCCCATATTGATCACTTTTAGGCTTGCAATAAATTTATATATGAAGGATAGCAACTGGGGCCTTTGTTTTCTGTTTTGATTGAGTAATAATGCCACAGTAGTTTTGAGTAGCTGTGTCTTACTCTTGTTATTCTCTCTAATTTTTTTTTCAGGTGTGATCTTCTTTTTGGTTTTAATTCACAGGGATTGCTGCTTCCACTGGATATAAAGCTATGATATAGTAAACCCATTACTATTTTGGGTTTTGGGTTATCACTATTCTAGTTTGCAAATGTTGGTTGCTTCAGTTCTTTGGAAGGTAAATCATTTGAGCTTATTTCAGTCAATAAACTTCTTTATTTCAGTTCAAAGATTACTGTTGGAATTTGGGGTTTTCTATATTGTTATAGGGAATTGAATAAGTGAATATGATGTAGTCTTTCATTCATCCGTTCTTGTTTATATTGCAGCCACTTGTTCATTTTCGTTTCATTTGCTTGGCCTGCTATAGAATTAGTTTTGGTACTACTGAAGTATTTGATACTTATTTTTTGGTGGTGCAGATCATTCTCGGTACATTCAGTTGCACATACCAGTACATCATCCAACTCATCTGGGTGAGCTTAAACGGCTTCCAAGTATCATCTGCTTGAAATGCTTGCATATGAAGAAGGGGGAGGTATATCTTACCGTGTAACATTGCTTTGTTAGGTTCTGAAAGCACTTTATCCTCGGTATCGAATGATATTTGAGAGTTGGAGTATGATAATTCTAGCTTTGATATGTTTGTTCTGTCATTTACTATTGATATAGTACTATACTTTCCTTCCGTATTTGAAGTTACTCTGTTTTGAATGCAGAGATTATTGGCAAAATAGGTTGTGAAATGATTTTCTTCACAGTGAAATTATGTTGTCGTACATTCTATGCAGCTAGAGTATATATTGTATTGCTTAATCTTGTTTATGGAAGGTCTAAAGGTTAATTGATAACTAAAGGTTCGTATCTAGTTTCATAATGTGAATTTTTATTCATATAAGTACGTTTTATGGGCTCCATTATATCTTGTCTGAATTTTAATTTGAGTTATGTACTGCTGGATCCAATAAATTTCGTTTGTAGCATCCATTCAGTTTATTAAACTTACATTTCTCGAGGAAGTTGTTAATGTGAGTAAGTAATACTTAACAGGGTTCAAGGAGGGGCTGTTGTTGTGTCACTTTCTTTATCGAGGACAAGTTAAGGACAGCCTCAAACATGGGGGGCTGCAGGATTGTTCCGTGTAGAGCTGGTGTTGGTTGATGCTCTCACGAGGGAGCACACAACTTAACAGGCAGATGAGCGGAACAAAAAGAAAGCAAGGTTTATTTTCTTTGTTTAAACTTGGTAATTGCATTGAATGTTAAACGGATATAAAGGCTTTTTATGTTTTTGGTTGTAGTGGTGTCTCGGACATTGATGATGGATGCTATGCAAAGCGCATTGCTCTCCAGAGCTGAAAAACCAGAGATTTGGAACGCCATCAAGTTTGGAACTGGTAACTTTTTTTACCTTGACTTTTGTCATTTTAGTAGCCATGTTTTGAGTTTTGCTTACATTAAGTTGTCCTTGGCAGTGTTGGAATTGGGGTTTTCGAGGAGCATACTCATCAAGTGGATTGCAAGCAACTTAGAATCATATTTCCGTTGTAATATCTATAGTATCCATGATAACAGCTTGTTTACATATTCTTAGTTAAGTGTTCAATCACACACATGCCTTGGGAACTAGTCTCTCTAAACTTTGATTTAGGCTCCTATGTGAATTTCACATTTTAGAAAGCCCTTGCTCTATCGTAATCATCTTATTACTTGCTACGATGGCTGCATCTTCATAAGATTATTTTGTTAATCATTTATTTGATTAAGTTCTCAAATACTATTCAGCAAGGATACATTTTGTTAATTAGAACTTAGAAGTCTCCAGCCACAAAAGCTACTAATCATTACGTATTCTTCATTTTGTGCATGTCAACTATTGGGGTTTTATCAACTATTAGAAATTAGCTGCTCGTGTTATTATTTTTGTTAAAAATTTCTACATTACATAAATAAAGAAATGCTGATACACAGTTAATTCCTTGGTTGCAGAACCTTTGTGTTCCTACACACAGTCCAATAACAGATATTCTGGAAACGGAGAAGGTTAGGTTCTTTGCTCTGCATAAGCTAAACTTTCATCAGTTGTCTTTTACAGACCATTCCGTGAACCCTCAGTTTCATATGTGCGCATAATTGCAACATAGATCATCACAGAATTGGTCAGCATAGGATTGTGTCCTAGGGGATGCATATCATTTAGTATTTCGTTGGACAGAAGAAAATTATGAAAACTTTTATCACTTTGTCATTATGGTTGGAACTTGGGTGACATTATGGAGTGTTGAAAATTAAATATTTTTCTTCCAGTGATTTACTGTTAGCTTTTCGAACCACTGACAGGAGAAGGCTGCAGCATAAGCAGCTGGAAAATCCCCTTCCACACTAAGTGTGAGTCCCGTCATTTGGCCAGTAAACATGGAAAACTTCTCATGAGAAGGTAATAGAGAAGTATTGCTCTTGACCAGGAGTTCACTTTTTTAAGTTTATATGCATTTTGTACTTGTGGTCTCCAAATTTGTTATTACAAATTAGGCGGGTGCAAGTGTATCATCAGAATTTTTTCAAACATGAATGGGTTGCTGCAGTGTAACGAACTTAATGGTGAAGGTGGTTGCAGAAGGACAAAGCCTCTTAGCTACACTGCAGGAAGCGTGCAAAGAGCTTCATTTGTTGATTTGGAGTTCTCTCATTGCCGCACTTAAGCATTTGTGTGGACTCATGCACAGCTTGTGAGTTTCCTGAGTTGGACTAGGTTTGAAGGCTTCGCTTCCCTTCCTGGACCCTGCAAAACACATACATACCAAAGGAACATATGGAAAGGGATGGAAAGGAACAGCTGGACTATGAATGGTCAGAGCTTAGTGAGTACAAACCCAGACCCTGACTTTCAGCTGCCTAGGTCCCGTGTGTCCTTGATGTTGTAGTATTTTGGTCAGTTTTTCTTTTTAATGCACAATGACGTTCCAAGTTTTTTGTTGTCTTATTTATTGGTTAACCAGAAGAGATGGATGGATTTTGTAGTTGACTTTGTTGTATTATTTTCAGAATACAATCCATCTGTTTTTGCATGATACGTTTGTGAGTCACTCTCTAGCAGCTCAAATTCGTTGTTGGCTGAGAGCCTTCACCAAGTGAAGGTGAACGACCGGACCTTAAGTTGGTCGAGTTCTCTACCAGTCACACTTTACGCCTTAGCCAGCCATTTTCTTGCGGCTAAACCCCTCTACGAACTAAACATTAGTGGATAAAACCCATGACCTTCTAAATAAGGCGTGGCTAAAATCCTTAACCACATCAAAGATGTATTAGTCTTCAGCAACAAATACTTCGGCAGGTGAAATATTACAGTAACAAATACTTTAAGCTTCTACCAATGATAATCCGTAGATATTGGAGATAACATCCGACAAAAAATTTCGTCGTCCATTTTAGTTGAAAGATATCTCTACCAGCAGCATGGTCGGTCCAAGTCTTTAACAAAGCAAGTTTTAGTCACTGAGCGTATCGGTTGCTATAGATCTCCAGTCGCCGAAAATGGCCTTGTACCCACTGAATCAGAGTAGTCGCTAAATCCAAGTTTTCTTGTAGTGTCGTAACCTAATTATGTTTCTCGAGGAAACCTAAGTATTTAGAGGACGACTCTATCCGAAACTAGGATTAATGTTCTAGTATGCATAAATTCCTCTATTTATAATGATGAACAAGGCTAGGTAGCTTACAATAAAAGTTGACTTTGTTAACTAGTTTCCATGTTTACGAATTACTTTGATATCAAGTAAACTAAACTTTTCAATATAGGCTGATTCGTGTAAGCATATGAGAAGTTTGTCTTAAATCGCAAAGAAGAATATGCACCTGCATATTTATCGACGTAAGCTCCGTATACCACAAGTTAGCTTAAGAATAATAGTTAAGTTGTTCGTAAACCATCAAGCAATAATGGAGTTCGATAACTCTTAAAGACAAAACCAGTTCGTGAACTGGTTAAAACAGTCTGTAACAAATTGGTGTCCGGAGTACAAGAACTTTTCACATCTACAAGTTCGCGAACTGTACAAATCATTTTGCTTATTGAAATTATAAAAAGTATCCAAAAACCACTTAAAATCAACCAGTTCATGTACTAACCAAATCAGTTATGTAGGGTTATTTGGTTTTTGGTACTTATATTATCCAATGTTAGTGTTTGGTCTAACATTTGTCCAACTTAGGATTTGGTACTTGGAAATGACGTTGACCCGTAAAGTCTTGACTTCTGTTTACTAATTTATTAAAAAAATTAAGTAAAATATATTTAGTTAACACTGTTAACATGGCCGTTAGCAATTGGGGAACCCTGACTAATGTTCTTCCCAAAATTGAAACTCCAACCCAATAGTTCATTTTAAATGTAAACTGAAGAACCCAGATAGGTTACGTGGTTCAACACAACCTCTTTGAATGCAGACCTTTCTACACTGGTCATCACTAGAGAGAAAAAATAGGAAAAACATGGTCAACTTGTGGTTATAAACATGATAAATCATCATCACCATTTAGATTGAAACTACCGAAATCGTTAACCGATGGACACCACCAACACCAAACCCCTAATACATTTCATCATCGTTCAAAAAATCGAATTTGAGGGAAGAATTGATAAACTCTCAATACGATTTGGGGAAATTAAGTATAACCCTAACAAACGCAATTCAAAAATCACAACAACAAGATTCAGCAGAAACCCAATTTGGGGAAATTGGGAGAAACCGTAACAAAATCGCATAAAAAGATTCATAAAGGTTATCATCAATAGTTGATCATCAAGATTCAACACAAATTAGATTGAACACAAATTGAAACCTAAAGAAGAATCAAAACCCTAACTAAACACAAATTGTACCATAACTGAATCCTAATCATCTCAGTAACAACAATTACATAACCTCTGTTTGGCTTCTTCTTTCATCAAAACCTCCAAAATCAAACCCTAGATTCTAAATCTCCGCAACAATGGTGTTCATCATCATTCGATGCAATTAAAGCAAAGCTTGATACGTCTATGTGATGTTTATGTGATAGGTTTCAACAAAAATAAAGAAAAATTTACAGTAGAGAAGAATGGGAGTAGAGAGGTGGTAGCAGAGACAAACAGTTACAGAGAAAGAGATAAAAGTTCGTGAAAAATAATATAACATGTTCGTTTAGACCGCTACGGCTAGGTTTGGACAAGTGTGACTCAGTATAATAGGTTAGGGACTTAGTTAGTCATTGTTACTAAAGTACAAAATATTTTAGTAGTTACATAATTAATTAACTGAAAGTTTAACTCAAAGGAGTCAACGCGGGTCAACGTGAAGTCCAGGTACCAACCACAAAGTTGGACAAATGTTATACCAAACACTAAGATTGGTCAAAATATAAGTACCAAAAACCAAATAACCCGTTTATGTATTTGAGGTTTCAAAAGTATCTAGGAACATCTCAAAAGAAACTAGTTCGCAAGCTGACCAAATAACTTTGTGTATATGGGTTAATAAGAGATTTTATTCATCAATTATGTTATCAATATATTCGAAGTTCGTGTACTGACCAAATGAAATCGTGAACATAAATGTAACTTGATGTTTCCTAGAAACTTTTTTCGAAATACGATTTATTGAATAATAAATTTCCCTCAACCTTTGCTTGAATATATATTTCGATATTTGTTATGCACTATCTTGAACTCAGAATTTATTCTTTGCAACTTTTATTATTATACTAAAGTCATATGACATTGTCTCGGTAGATAGAATGGTACAAACAATGAGTAAATATGATAATTAGTCTTCACATACCTTTGTTGGTGAAGTCTTTATAGATTTCTTTGTTGTTCTTCAATCTTCAATCTTCAAGGGTCAATCGGTGAATTCTGATATTCAACTTCATGCTTTAATTTTAATCCGAGACGAACTTTAGTAGATTATAGATCAAGTTATAGTTTTGTTCAATTGAATTTGACAACAAACTTGACATATCAAAATATGTGAGTTTGACCGAGTGATGCTTTAACACAGAGAGAGATATACATATATAGAAAAATCCTCCACGTAAATTTATGATATATCTGCATACATTGTTGCTCAAGAAATCATAAAACACTATGATATTGATCCACGCTCTTTTGAAGAATTTCATGATAGAGTTGAGTGACCTAAATGAAGAGACGCAATCCAGAAAAAACAATATTTACTGGTAGAGGGATAGGTATTTGATTTGGTAACGCATACCCCTCCAAGTGTAAAGCTTGTAGGACATAAATGATGTCAGAAAGCATAATGAGAAGAATGACGTCTTAGGGTATAAGGCCCACTTTCTGGTGTAAGGTTTCTCATAACGCCCTGGAACTGATTATGAAGAATCATATTCTCTTGTAATCGACATTATAACGTTTTCCCACTAGTTAGCTTGGTTGTTTCATAAGGCTTGAAATGCAGCTTATGGATGTGGTTACTTGCTTTATGGGGATCTTGATTCAAAAATATATATATGAAAGTGTCAGATGGCCTTACATTACCCAAATAAAGTAAGTCTAAACCACATAGTGCATTTGATGACATTCACTTTATGAACTAAAGCAATTCGGGCGGATGTGGTATACCTTTCTAAGTGATTATTTGATTGGGAAGGGATATACAAACAATGAACTATGCCCAACATATTTATAAATAAAACAAGTTCCGGATTCACAATTGTAACTGTTTATGTTGATGATATGAACATAATATGCACTCTTGATGAGATAAGAGAAACTGCAAGCTATTTGAAATCCGAATTTGAGATGAAAGATCCTGGAAAACTCGGTTTGTCTAGGACTTGAACTAGAACACCAAACTTGTGGCATATTAATCCACCAGTCTGCATATGTCCAAAAGATACTCCGCAACTTAATATGAAAAAAGTGCACCATGCTAGCACTCCCGTGATTGGTCAAAGTTTAGATTACATAAAGATCCATTTCGTCTAGAAAAAGATACCGAAAAAGTATTGGGAGATGAAATTATCAATCTAATTGCAATAGGCGCATTATTATACTTAACATAATTCAACCAGATATCTCATTCTCAGTGAATTTGTTAGCGCCAACGCAACGTCATTGAAATGGTATAAAGACTGTGTTTAGATGCCTAAAAGGAACCACTGACATGGATTTGCATTATACCTATGAGGACGTAAGGTAATGCAAATGAAAATACAACCCACAGACATAAGTTTTTTTTCTTCTTTTTTTGCTATTAGAAGAGAGAGAAAATAGTTTTTGCTAGTGAAAATTAATTTTATGGATTACCAAAGAAAAAAAGTTAGAAATAAGTTTACAAGCAAATCATATATACTTCACTGGAATGCTGAACAAATAGATATTTAAAAAGCGAAAGTAAAATAATTATAAATATTATTCGTAAAAAGGCCAAACACAAATATTTGAAAAGAACAAACTCCCTAGAATTTAAACTGTGCCACATGCAATCTTAGAAAGAATATGGATGATTAGAAAAATATGAAGAATTTTTACATCATTTGAACTCATATAAAAATAGTTTTTAGAAGAAATAAAGAAAAATATTCATTCGGTTAAAAAATTGGCCAATAACTTAATTAAAAGAAAATAAAAATCCAAATATATACACCTAAGGCCTAGAAAGTTTAATAGTAAGTCGCGATGTTTTGGTTAAGATTAGTGCTAGAATGTCGTCATGATTACGAAATATAGTTAAATTGAAAAATATGGTTAAATAAAGGTTAAACTAGAAGTTTAACTAGTATCGATGATGAGTTTTAGAGAGTTATTATGATTATAAAATATGGAAATCGGTAACCAAACTAGGAAGTATGATTAGATAATATTGTAAATAAGGGTCGATCCAGATAGAGACGTGTGGTGGCGAATTAAGTAGAAATTATTAACATTCAAGAACTCTCTGGATAAATCGGGCGATCAACCCGGCAATTGAATCGGTGTAACTCGGAAAAAATTTCAAGCTTGATTCTTGCTTTTGATGACCTATATATGATTTTCTTGTTTTGATACAATCTTATCTTGTCTCTAGAGTCCTATAATCAAAGTTCTAATGAGTTTTCTATCTTATCTTTTCTAGATATTGGCTATTGGTGTTTGGGGTTGTTGGATGATTGGAGTGGTTTTGCCTAATTGGCCTGGTAATCTTTCTTCGAGTTCCGATTATGGCTGCACTTTTGATGTTGTATTTGCACGCATTGATCAATTTTCCACTATTTTGGACAAAATCTCTTTATGATTCTCTAACTTACCTTTGTATTCGAGACAGCCATCTTTCATTTAAGCCTCATAATACTTTAGTGGGTTGTAAGAAAATTTCTACCAGGTGTTCAACATTCACTAATCATTTTTTCGGTAGAGTTTTGTTTAAATTTTTTTTGCACCTCGTTCTCTTCTCCCATTTCTTTTCTTATTCTAGTCTCACCAACATGGATTCTGAGTTGATGCAAGTCCAAAAAAGCATGGAGTTTACTTCGATAACTGATCGTCTCAGATCTCTAAAGGTACCACAACTTTCTACAAAAGACTTGATTCTAGGAACTGAGCAGTACAAGTTCAGTTTTTTAGGAAAGGCTTATTTTGCAAAAACATATACGGTTGGTGAACTAAACAAGTAGCTAAAGCAACTCTGGTCCAAAAGTAAGGATATTTTTATCAAAAAGGAGGAAAAGGACTGTTTTCTCATAAAATTTCATACTCAAGAGGAATATGAGGTTGTTTTAAAATTTCGTCCTTGGTTCCTCACTATAAAACTAATGACTTTTAGCTACGATCCTACTGCTATGGATTTGTGTATCCGTGGGTGTTGATCACATGTTGCCACGCCTAATTCATAGTCGTGGCAATATAACACTCATTTGATACGGCCATAATGAGATTTTTCTACGGGTCCAAGTTTATAAGTTATGGAACTGCCGAATCACCTCTAGTGACGATATGGTGGGCCGTGGGTATTGTGGGATTTTTGTTTCGGGATAAAAGTAGACTGCCGTAGCAAATGTTGCCCATCCGTAAAATTCATCCCAAGTTAAGTCGCGGGGTAATAACTCCCTAGTTCCCCTCAACTCTTTTCTTTCCTAGTCTTTTATCGATTATGATCGAAAGAAGAAAAATCAGTTCTTTGAAACTCTCTATAGTCTATACAAAGAAGACAATCTATCAAGTAAGTTAGGATTTTTGTAGACCTAGTTCTTGTTTTGATTTCTGAAACTAGGGTTTTAAAGTAGTATTAGTTCATTTTGTGTAATCTAACCTAGCTAATTGAATATCGATATTTATTTTTTGATACTGGTTAACAGTTTTATCTTTCTTATTTGAAAAGATTTCTTATATTGGATCAGATCCAGAAGAAGGAAATCAAACAGTTTATTCTTTCTCTACGAGACTTCATCGATTTTTAGCTCAAATTGTACTTCCGCAAGAGGTAAGAATTTCGATTACTTAATCGGTAGATTTCTTGGCACGAATCTCATATATGCTGAATTTTATTTTAAATCCAATTTGAGTTGTATTTTAAAATTTCGGTTAAGTTTCTTCCTGTAACATCAGATCTAAAAGGTCTTTGTTTTTCCACATGGCATATGATTCCAATTTCAACTGTAATTCGTCTATGCAAAAACCTACAGTGTTTTATTAGTTTATAGCATATTTTAAGGTTGTGTGTTTAAGAATTGATATGCTAATTAGAACGTGAAATGAAGAACATGAGAGGTCTCTAGTTATACTGCACTCACATTTGGAATCTAGGGGTTCATTATGTTTCTTGTTTAACCATGTTATGTTAGTATTTATATCATGGCAATCCATGTTGTTTTAAATGCGTGGAATGAATCATTGGTTGGTGCAATGTTGGTTTGTTTTGGTTGTACCATGTGTTAATGGTATGTGGAAATGGATCAATAGCATGAGAGATGTCTAATTAGGTGTAAAAAAATCTTACCCTGCAAGAATAGGTAGTTTTTTAGGTGCAACTGTGCTGACCCAATTCTAGACTAACCAATGGTCTTATTTGTCACTGTGTATTCTTGCTGGATGTAGTTCCTAGGCATAAGAAATTTATATATTTCATTTTATGAGATATTTCGTTGGATATAAGTAGTTTTTGATGCGCGTCTTGAAACAATTTCAGGCTAACTAAGAGTGTAATCGGTACGAAGTATGAAGAAAGTTGTGTATGTATTTACTTACGTTAGTTTATATTTTATTGACATTAATAAATTGTTCCAATATGTGCTTACTTTAATTTGCATATTATAGTTTCATGCTCAAATGGAGGCCTTAGAAAGGGAGTTTTAGAAGAGATCACTTTTTTTGAACAGCTGAGTGAAGACTAGTTTTTTAAAATCATTGATTAGTGGTGTTGGCTTAAAAAACAGATTTGTCAAACTTAGGGTGGCATCTTCTTCAAATGTTGGTAAAAACAACGGGAAAATGAGGCATTGAGAAATGAAATTAACAAGCTGAAAAGGATCAGGTTGATATGCAGGTTGAACAATATAGGTTGATGTCCTATTCCTACTACTAGGCGGGTATGTATGGACATCCATAAATACTTTTAGGGGTGTACTGTCTACAGTCTTGAGTTTTATTAATTGTGTTTTGTTTTGTAGGATGTCTCTTACAGGCGGAATCATAGAACTATGATCCTGCTACACGTATCCAAGGTAATATTTTTGCTCTTTATTAGTACAAATGGTTATTTAGTTAATCGTTATTTTGCACTTTTTTTTTTTTTTTTGCTTTGAGAAGAAATCCTTCCATGATTCGAAGTAAAAACGAGACTGGAACACAAGCTAAATTTCTGTAGTATAACTTGTAGATAATTCACAAGTTGTATTGCTGAGCTCCTTATGATTAAGACACTTACATTAGAGGAAGTTGCGCTAACTAGAAGCTTCATTTTCTTGGGAAGCTCTTCTCCATGCATCTAATTTTTTACTACTTGAGATTTTAGGAATCGATGGAAGTTTATTGGGTAAGATCACTACTGATTGGTAGGGGTCTTAATGAATTTCATGAATATATTTTGATATTTGCTTCTTTTCTTTCTTTTTTTTTTTGATAAAATTTTCTTTTGCATTTACGTCATGCTTATGGATGAGTAAACATAAATAGACTATATGAACTTAGAAACATGTATCTCTATTGACATAGCTTCAATGAATTATGGGAGCCAATGTTAAATCTGATTAGTTTCTTTTTGATTTTGTTATAGCATTATTTCCTCAAGAATTGCAAAATCAAGGGTTTGTTGTGAAGTCTAACTTAACATCACCTTATTTGCTCCTCTATAAATAAATGGATCAGTATTTGGTTAGTCATCGTACCTATTTACTGTTTAAGGACTAATTTCTGTTGTATAATCTTGTAATATATAACTCAGGTACGTCAGCTACAACGTGAGCAGATCCAGCGCACCAAAGTTTGCTAATAATTACGAAGTGTATGTTGTAGACTTATTCAGATTTGGCTGGATCGTGCCTTGGTAATAGAAAGGGATGAATGTGTTTTGCAGATTACGCCTACATTGGTAAGCTCAGGTAGCAGATGAGGAGGGTTGTCTTTACCTTTTCCTTCTAAAATGTGAAGTGAAGATGTCATATATTCCCCTTAATATCCTATATTCAAGGTTAAACGAAAAGGGATGTCTTATTAGTACTTCTTAAAGTTCTGGAGATAAAAGGATAATCTTACTGTCAGTGCATATTCAAGCCTTAAACTTTTCTAATTCTAGTACTGTCATTTATTTTTGTTTCATATCATGAATTGACGATTATATTGTTCAACTTAGCTTAATTATTTGTATTTGAATCTTCTAGATGTATATGATTTTCTTTAATGAATGAAAGCTTTTAGTATTTTGATACCTGAATATTGGTGAATGGAAGTACTGTTACATGCTAAAAATCAAACTATAAAAATCTATAACGGAATGTATAAGAAAAATTTGAAGTAACCTTTTTCCACGGCCGGAATATGTGGCTAGAAGGGAAAATCATGGCACACATGTGTGCTAATTAGTGACGGCATGACACCGTAGCAAATGGTCATGTGTCATTTGCCACACAACAGAACCGTGGCAAATATCGTGGCTAGTAAAATTAGTCACTGGACTATTTGTTACAGCAGGCCATCCGTGGCTAGATATCTTTTGCCACAGATTTTTGATCATTTGCCAAGACTCTTTGGCGTGACTAAAAATCAGTATTTTCGTAGTGCCTTGAAGGTGTACTGTTAGTGCTTGAACCTTGGAATCCTAAAATACCAAAATCTGGAGTTGATTTAAACAAGCAACTTTTTTGGTTGCGCCTGTATAACATGCAACCAGGATTTGCTTTTCCAAATATTGTTATGAGGATAGCGTTAGCAATGGGGGAAGTAAAAGAACTAGATCCACCTAGTTGTATTGTTCAAAAAGGAAAAGTGCAAAAAGCATTAGTTCTAGTGGATGTTAGAGACCCACTGCGTAGAGGGTTCTGGATGAAGAATGCAGCAGGGGAAGAAGTCTGGATTAGGTTGTTTTATGAAAAGTAACCTTTCAATCTATGTGGGTACTGCTATACAATCGATCATAAGGAGCTTGAATGTGAAACTATTGCGGCTTATCTTCTTCAACAACAAAGAGGATATCTCTCTTCAACTTCTATTATTGACCCTCCTTCATGGACAAATCCATATATTAGAGGAAATAAAGCTAGTAACTACACATGCACTCAAGTCCAACAGGAGCGAGAGGATCAACATGCAATGGTTCATCAACAAGATCAAGGTCACGTTGAGAAAACTCATATTATTGTCCAGAATTCACATGCAGACGTAGTAGTAGTTCATCATGCAACTAGTATGCATGCAGAAGTACCTGTTGTCAATCCTGCTCAGTTTATATTGGAAGTTTCAAAAGATATGGTTTCTTTAAAAGAGCAAAGTGCAGATAACAACATAAGGAACATTCCTTTGTCCTCTTCTTCTCCAGTGACTGGAGTTGGCTGTAATGAACAAGGTATTATACAAGTTCATTTTATTAGTTTATTTGAGAGACATAAAGTGGTCCAGAAGAAGGGAAAGAGAATTAGACTTGAACAGGGTCAATCTAGTCGTCCAAAACAGTTAGATTTAGAAAAGAGTGATATTTTAAATAATATTTCTAATGCAAATATGGAGCAGCAAATTCAGGACTTCAAGTCATCCATGGGTCAGGGAAGTGGATTTGGATCACATATGGATATTTTAAGAACTTATATTGTTTTAGGTGAACTGGATGTTTCTTTTGATGATTACAATGTTGCTAATGTTGACCCAGACAGTCCTCATTCAATTAGAGCTTTTTCACAATCACTTCAAGCACTTCTGGATCAGTTTGAAGATAATATGTCAGGCCATAATTCCACTGATGTTAATATAGAATTATCAGGAAATGAGTGTGTTAGTTTGGATGTTACTACTCCATCTCCTAACTCATTCAATTCATTCCATGGTACTGTTTCAGAGCAAAACCACTTCAAAAGGCTTAAAGCAACTTCTTCAAGCATTGATGGCCAGGTAATTTCCTCTTTAGTCTTAATCCCTCAGCAGCATATTACTTTTAATTTTAATTTAACACTTATCCGTTGTTTCCCTAGTTTTGTGAATCATATTATAGATTGTGATTTTCAATTTTCAAGTCTTGAAATCATGAAAATATTGTCATGGAATGTCCAAGGCCTGGATGGCAAAGATACAAGAGATCATTTAAAGGATATTATCAAAATTCACAATCCAGACATTATTTTCTTAGTTGAAATTAAAAATGGAATAGATAGAGCTAAAGCCCTCACTCAAAAATTCAATTATCCTAATTCTCACTTTATTAGTTCAGTTGGTCTTTCTGAGGGTGTAGCTTTAGTATGTAAAGATGGATTTCCTTGTGACATAGTTTGTAGTAAAGATGACATGATACATATGTTAATTACTAGTGATCATTCCAAGCAAGAGTGGCTTCTTTCCTGTGTTTATGGATCTACTCATAATGAAGCTAAACAACAACAATGGGGGTTTATTAAGGAAATTAGTGAAAATGTTTTCCAGCCATGGGTCATTATAGGTGATCTAAACATTCACATTTCTAAGGGTGATGCTTCAAGTAGTGTTAGCAATTTAGATAACTGGGTTTGTAACATCCTAAATGATGCTGGTCTTATGGATTTGGGGTATGCTGGATCTCATCATACTTGGTATAATAGGATTAATGGGAAGGGTTATAAAAAATCTAGAATAGATTTGGCGCTTCATAATTCAAATTGGATTAGAGAGTTTCCAGATTCTAAATTGCTTCATCTTCCATTTTTAGGATCAGATCACATGCCTATTCTCCTTAGTTCAGAATCTGATTCATTTAAGCCTAGAAATGTTTGGAAGTTTTATAGATGTTGGCTTAGAGATCCACAATGCTCTGAAGTCATCGAAAATTCTTAGGATTCTTCTTCAGAGGACCAGAATTTATCTCAGAAACTTTGTAATGCTAGGCGCAAACTTTCTATTTGGAATAGAGAGTATTTTGGTAAAATTGGCTTTCATATTAAATACCTTGAAAATCAGTTGTTCTTTCTTCACGATCAACCGTATAATGAGGTGATCTCCCAGAAGATTCATCTTACTATTCAAAGGTTGAATTACTGGAAGAAGATGGAAGCAGATTTTTGGCAACAAAAATCGGGAGATCGTTGGCTTAGAGATTCAGATAGTAACACTGCTTATTTTTATTCTTTAGCCAATACAAGAAAATCTATAAATCATATACCAGCTCTCAGAGATGATCAGGGGAAATGGTACCATTCCCATAAGGATTTGGAGACTCTTCTTACTAGACATTTTTCTTCTATTGCTAAGTCTACAAATCCCCGGTTTAATCATAATTCTTTTGATATAATCTCACCAATTATATCTCAATAGGAAAATGAATCATTAACTTCCATACCTTCTGAAGAGGAAATTTTTAATGTTCTCAAAGAGATGCCGAGTTGGAACTCTCCGGGTCCAGATGGATTCCCGGCTGGCTTATTTTTATCACAATGGCAGACGGTTAGTAGAGATGTCGTTAACTTGGTGCAACAATTATTTATTAGCAAACAAATACCGCAGAACATAAACAATACTGTTACTTGTTTAATTCCTAAAACTCTTCATCCTTCGACTCCCTATGATTACATGCCAATTGTTTTGTGTAATATATTTTATAAGATAATTTCAAAGCTCATTGTAACAAGAATGAAGCCACTGATGGAGAAAATAATTTCCCCAACTCAAGCAGCATATGTCCCTAGGAGATACATTAATAATAACATCGTTATGTCTTAAGAATTAATTCACTCCATGAAGAAGTCAAAAAAGAAGATGGGATTGGTGGCTCTAAAATTAGATATGTGGAAAGCTTTTGACGGGGTAGAATGGTGTTTTATTGATAAGATGCTTTCCTCTCTAGGTTTTTGTGAAGACTGGCGCACTATTATTTTCCAGTGTATTTCCACTACTACAGTGTGTATTAGACTGAATGGTAGTATTTGCAAGTCTTATATGCCTACTAGAGGACTGCGACAAGGGGATCCATTATCCTTTTATCTTTTCATCATCTCTATGGAATATCTAGATAGATCATTGATGCATGCATAAGCTAACAGTTTACTCTGTGGTATCTAGCAAAAAATTTACTTTCTGTGAATCACCTACTCTTTGCAGACGATTGCATACTCTTTTTTCAGACTGATCAATCAAGTATTGCTCAGGTGCAGTCTTGTTTGCAAAATGTTTGTGATATTTCTGGTCAGCTGATAAACTTCTCGAAGTATTCATCTTTCGTCCATGAGATTTATCGGAGGATGCTAAGTTAGATATCAGGAATAAACTTGGAGTCAAGCAGCTTAGTTCAACGGATAAGTACATGGGCTTTCCTATCCTTTTAGGTAAATCGAAATCAAGTTCTTTCACAACTATTCAGGATTTTTATGAGAATAGATTTCAAGGTTGGTGTTCTAAAACACTTAATCAAGCTGCTAGATAAACATTAGTGAAGTCAGTTCTCAATTCCATCCCTACTTATTATATGAGTAGCTTTAGATTGCCGAAAAATGTCATCCATAAATTGGACTCTGTCCAAAGAAAATTTTGGTGGGGTCATAAGTCAAATCATGCTTTAAACATGGTGGTATGGAATTCCCTATGTGTACCCTTAGATGCTGGAGGTTTAGCTTTTAGAAATCTTGAAAAAAAATTAACTTAGCATTGATCATCAAGTTAGCTTGGAGGTTATGCACAGAAGCGGACAAACCTTGGGCTCAAATTATGAAATCAAAATATTCTCCATTCTCTAGTTTCCTTCACTTACAATAATCCCCTTATAATTCATCATGGATTTGGAAAGGACTAGAAGTGGGTCTATTCTATGTGAGAAAATTCCATAGATGGGATGTCAGAGATGGGCATAGGATTTTAGTCTGGTATGATAAATGAGTTTTTGGTCTTGATTCTCCTCAATACCAAATGATACTTTTAGAGAACCGACTAGAATAGTTTATGTATCGGATTTAATGTTGGATCATCCAAGAAGATGGAATATACAACTTATTTCTGACCTGTTTCCAGCTGAAATGGCACAATTAATACTCAGAATGCATTTGGTTCAACATGGTGAGGACAAACTTATATGGAAACCAAGTAGGACATGCATCTTTTCTGTTAAATCAACTTACAAAGCTTTGACAGATACTTCAAATGGAGTTCAACTAAGGAATTAGATACACTAAATGTTAACTGGAGGAAACTGTGTAAATCAAATGCTCCTCACAAGGTTAAGCTTTTTATTTGGAAATGTCTGAAATCAATTGTGCCTACTAGAGTAAAGCTTAATGAGTATAATAGTAATATAGATACTACTTGTCCTAGATGCTCTCAAGCTGAAGAATCTTTACATCACTTGTTAGTTCAATGTGATCAATCAAGATCAATATGGTTAGCTATGAATATCAATATTGCATCTCTGTAAAGCCAAAATATTGATATTGTGACCTGGATAGCTAGCTGGTTTCAAGATTCTACTATTTCATCTACAGAAGACAGGAACTGATGGAGTTTAACTCTAATGATCACAACATGGTATCTCTGGAAAAATAGATGCTCAAAACTCTTTCAAAATAAAATCCAGAATGTGTTTGTTACAGTTTCGTCAATTAAGAATATGGTCGATCAGTGTTTACTGCCTAACATTATGCCGCAACAGAAAGTGATACAAACCTGGTCTCCTCCTCCACCACATGTGTTTAAAATTAATATAGATGCTTCATTTAATCCTGTTACTTATGAATTTGCAATTGGTCTGATTATTCGTGACTCAACAGGGCAATGTTGGGCCATCAGAGGGAGATACTTCAATGGAGGAATGGATGCGGAACAAGCTGAATGTCTGGCCACCAAGGAAGCTATATTATGGGCTAGACAATACAGTTTGCAACAAGTTACTTTTGAGGGTGACAGTTTAAAATGTAATTAACTCCATCAAGCAAGCCAAATCCTCAGTTCACTGGTTGAATCAAGGAATTATAGATGAAACAAGGCATCTGCTATCTACCTTTTCTTGGTTTTCTGTTAATCATGTTAGGAGAGCAGCTAACAATGCTGATCATATCATAGAAAAGACTTTTAGGATTGACAGATCTTCTTTTGGTTATTCTGGTAATGTCCCAGATATATTTTGTCAAACTATCAGAGAAGATCAGTTATCTGTCAATCTAAGTTATGTAAATTAATCTTAGTAATATATGGTGTTTTGCATCAAAAAAAAAGGGTCGATCCTAGTCGTCCTTGTTTTCTTGGATAATTGACCTATCATAACATCCATGTTCCTTAGATAGACAAAGGTTCTTCTCTCAGAAAACATGCCATTTGGGGGAATATATGGCTAGCCCAATTTTGGAATTTCTTACATTAGTAGCCCACCATTAAGATATTCTATATTAGAAACCCAAAACTAACTTTAGAACTACTAGTTTTACTATAATAACATTTTATTATCGGATTATCTATTTATTTTTGAAAAGGAAAAACAGCTGTGAAAAAAGTCAAAATTCCAAATAACTAAAAATCCCTAAATTCACTCACATGCACACATAAATCTCTCTCAATTTGGTTTGTACTGCCGTTAATCTAGCTAGATGTATTTTCTAGTTTGTCATACCGTTTTTTCTTCCCCAAAACCGAACCTCCATTCCAACGAATCCAACCGTTTTTCATCATTCATATGGAAAGTCAAATTATCATCCATATATAAGACTGAAAAGTCAAATTATCATCCA
This sequence comes from Papaver somniferum, assembly GCF_003573695.1. Classification (NCBI taxonomy): domain Eukaryota; kingdom Viridiplantae; phylum Streptophyta; class Magnoliopsida; order Ranunculales; family Papaveraceae; genus Papaver; species Papaver somniferum. The sequence goes on along the minus strand of NC_039367.1, from coordinate 128,281,248 downwards.
TATATAGGATGAAAACTCAAATTATCATCCATATACAAGACTGAAAAGTCAAATTATCAGGATGAAAACTCAAATTATCACCCATATTAAGATTGAAAAATCAAATTATCATGGACCATATGTAAGGTGAAAAGATTAAACTTTGATCATCGCAAGTTGAAACAACCACCGAGTCACCTACACCAGGCTTAACTTTGCTGCCGTTTTGGATTCACAAACCACTATCACTTCAAGTCTTCAAGTCCAACATCACCTGTTGCCATAACAACGTCAATCCACTACACTATCAGTCTCAATTTAATGTCCAGTTCCTCCATCTACTAAAGCACTCAAGAGGAACCACCAGCCACAGTAACATTATACTTCTCATCACCCAATCCTAAGGTGGATTCTCACCTAAATCTCATGTTAAGGATCAATCTTTTACACTCACCTTCATCAACATGAGCTGTAGAATGTAATCCTGTAGTACCCTGTACTATATTCTCTCTCCCCAAGTTCATTTGCATACTTTATTTAAGAAATCAACAAATTCCCTTAACATTAATACATATTAATCAGTACATTTACTTGGTGCTGATAAAACCACTGCTGTTTGTTCTTTTCCTAATACTCGGTTTTGTTAAGAGGAGAGATAAAAGAAGGTGAGAACAAGAAAAGATAAGCAACAAAACGGATTGACCGAACTTAATGATTAACTAACTGAGCGAAAAGATAGCCAAGTCAACGATTCTTTTTTATGCTATTTATTTTTTATAGAAATGGTTTTGTTTACAACGGTAATTAATTAAGATTAATTTAGTCCATCTAAAATGTAAAAATATAAATCTGATCTTAAATTTCTATTCTTAACCGTTGATTTTACAATTTGGGTAGACATATATACCAATTTTAATTATGGATTTCTAAAAGAGAGAGAAACCAAACTTGGATTCCTCGTAAATTTACACTTTGTTCTTCCTGTTACGCTACCGAGCGACTATATCTCCTCTTTTTTCATTGAACTACCACCATCTGTCTTCCACGTTCCACCATATCCAGAAACATCACCTCTTTCCCACCATCTCCAAAATCGTTAGTGACCACCACCACATCTCTTTCTCCACCATCAATATTAACTACCATCATCGTCTTTCTCCACCACCAACTACACCAGTAATAACCATCACAAGCACCAATTACACCGCCATTAACGATTTTTGAATGACTAATTACGGATTGAATAAATCAATTCACTAGATGATTCATGATTCTTCTAAAAATTGTAAGTTTTTGTTTTTGTTTTTATTTCAGAATGACATGGATTGATTGTTGAATTGGTTTATTTAGTTTTCATATAACTGGATGTAACTCAGTAATTTGTCTATATTTTAGTACAAATTGGTGTGAGAGATGTATTTGTAGTACCTGGTAATTTTAATCTAACATTACTTGTTGAACATGGGTTGTTATAATGATCTTAACGATGGTTAGGATGCTGAAACCCTTTTCATTTGTATTGTGGGCGGTCCTAATTTTATTTGGCCTGGTCCTTTCATGTATATAATTTCAAGTGAAATTTAATTTGAAATATAAGTTGATTATTTGATTAGTGAAATTATGATAATAGGCAACACTGGATGTATCCAGGTACATCACGTTTTGTTGCTTGATATACCAAGGTACATCCCGTGTTGATTACTGAAATCGAAATAGGAGTAACGATACTAACACTGGATGTATCCAGATACATCCTGAGTTATTTCTTGGTGTAACTAGGTTATATTTTCTTGCATAAACGTGAATGAAACTGGATTCACCCTGCATTATACCTAAAAATTATGAGATGAATGAATGATATTTAGTGTGTGTTTTTTTTTTGTATAAACATGGATGAAACTGGTATCATCCAGTCTTAGACCCAACTTATGAGATGAATGAAATTTTAGTCTGCTTTTTCTTGTCCTGCATAAACATGGATGAAACTGGTATGTATCATCATGTTTTAGATTTTGTTAATTTTGTTTGCATCCATGTTTAAAGTAGTATGAAACTCTTATCTTCCTATTTTAGATGAAATTGGTATCATCCTGTTTTAGATTTGTCTTTCATCCATGTGTAAACTATAAACTGGTTTCATCCTCATCCATGTTTAAACTAGGATAAAATCAGTTTCATCATGTTTTAGATTGAGTTGAATCTGGACGAACTATTGTTGATGTTGCTGGATGTAACCAGGTACATCCTATGTTGATTACTAAAATTGAAATAAGAATAAGAATAACAAAACTGGATGTATCCAGTTGTATCTTATGTTATTGCTTGATGTGCCTGAATACATCCTGAGTTGACATTAGATTAATGTTAAGCATACTTATGTTCTCTATTTTCTAACCTTGAAATATATAATCTATTGACTTCATTATTCATGTGTTGCGTCATTATGAATTTATATTATTATGTATGTTGGTGTTCTTCCTACTAGTAATAATAAAGAAAGGTACACTATTCCACTTCGTATCAGTGAATCGGGAGAAGATTGTAGAAGCTAGTGGCTTTTTATCCTTGTTGATGCTTATTAGAAGATCAGACGATAATATGATACGGAGGGTAGTTGTTGGTGCTATTGTGAACCTTGCGAATGGTAAACATATGGAATTGCCGAAGTTTTGTTTTTTTCAGTTACTTGTTATACTAGATTCCGTTCATTTACTTGAACTAACTTCATAAGATTTTATTTTAAGGTGTCCAACATCACTGCCAGCCGAGCACCATCAGCTTGTACTCTACCATAGATGGAAAAAATGTAGCATACTTAAGCACATGATATGGCATACAAGTAACTCCATCGTGTACTGGTGTTACAAAGGGCTTTGTAAATGGAGTTCTGGTGTAGGTGTTGTTATCTTCTCTTTCATTTGAGAATTGACTTGTTAACTGGTGCAACTGCACTTTGTTTGCAATGTACTGTTGGAAGTAAGTGTGACTTTGGATTCTGGATTTGGTGATCCTTCAGATAATACTTTGATTTGGTTGTTTTTCTTCTTGTAAACACTTGTTAGAGTTGACAATGTTGGTCCAATAATCAAAAAGAGGTACGGTAGATAAAAATTAATACTATGTTCTATGCATTAATTTCCACACTTAGTATCTATGTATCGAGAAAGTATGTCATTTCTCATTGATTGCCAGAAACTGAGCGTTTACTGTTGATAAGTAGTACTTGTAATATGACGAACATACTATTTTTTACTCAACAATGAATCCTAGAAGGTTACCAATATCATTTAAAGGACATTTTAGGCAAAATATTTAGTTTAGAAATACACTTTTCTGGGCAAAATAACCAAGATTTTCCCAATTTCCCATCCCCATTTTTCCTATTTCCTATCCCCTTCACAATTTTTAGAATGAATTTACTTTTGCATTCTAGTTTTTCCTATGTACCACCTATAAAAGTTAAATTGACTCTTACCATGACTTACCATTTTTACCAGTCTTCTTCTTCGTTTTTCCCTCTTTTTTATTGAATAAAATCAAAGACTATCTAGTTAGAACCTTAAATTAGATTCCTGTTAATGGTTATTATAGTACACCGATTTCTTTATCTTGTGTAATTTAATTTGCTGAGACATAGATGAATTAATCGGTAAACTATTGTTATCCGTTATTGAAAATTTAGATAAAAATATTTCTACCCTATTCAATCTAATATCAAAAAAGATTATGTTAATCTTATTGAAATCCCTTTTTGTGAACAAGGTTTAGAGGTTAGTAGTTAATCTAAATAACCACCTATTCAATCGGTAACTTTTTAATTTAGGAATAGGTGGGGACTTGGGGTTTATTGGTTAATCATTTTTTGTGTGGTGATAGAAGCACATAGATCAAAGATGTTAGTCTGATTTTGCATCTAATTGCAGTAAAGTACCGACTATCGATCACACTTGAACTTAAACTACTCAGTCGTGTACATCAAAATAGGCTAATCATGTCACACAGATACCATATACAGTAGATCCTATTTAGACGCACTATAAAAATATTGTTGTATAGGCTATACAGAAATCAAATGAATCTCCATTAAAAGAGTGTCCAGCACTTGCAAATTAACTCTCCCTAATTTCGATATCGGTGCCAACTCTTTTCTAGCTTAATTGATCTCAAATAATCCTTTGAAACAGTGACTGAAGCTAGTGATGAATTATAGAGATAGAGTTGGAGAGGTAATGCTTCGGTGGTGAATGATGTATTATGCTTTGAGAGATGATTATAAGTGTAAATTGAAAATTAATAGATGGGATTTAGGATATATGAAATTTCTTTTGGATGGTACTTAGGATAATTGGGGATAAGAATTAAGGCGGATGAGAAATAGGAAAAGTAGAGGTATGAAATAGGGAAAACCGTAACCAATTTAGATGAAAGTATCTTTTTAACTTGCTGGTAGAGTCGTGTTGTGACGAGGTCACCCTCGTGACAGCTTCCGTAAGGGTGCATCCCCAAGCCATTGGATATTATCTCATCAATATGTACGTATCTTGATAGGCAAGTATAAAATAAAAATATATGTTTTTCTTATTTAGTAATTTTTCTTATTTTGTTAGATCCCTATGTTTTATTTATTTACACTTTAATCCCTCTATCAAGATCACAAGGATTTTAGCCCGTCATATGAATATGTCTTCCTTCCTCCTCCTCCTCTGGACAACCTCCCCCGCAACTTTAGGTAGAAAAGTGGATTTTTATTAAGGATACTAAAGAAATTTCTACAGATTCCTTCTTTCTACAGATTTATTTATTTGCACTGTTATTATCTTTCTTTCAGAAACCAAAAATCAAGAAAAGAGAATGAAGTACTTTCTGGCTAGGTTTAAATACCCAAATGTCATCCTCTTAAACCCTATGTTTGGTGCTCATGTGGAAAGATAACATAGATCTTCAAATAGATAAACAGTTTAACATGATTAACTGCCTTGTTAAATTAGACAGTGAAAATGTTAGCACTTTAGTTACTTGTCTTTATGGAGCTCTTAATGATGTTGACAAACTGAGACAATGGGATCACTTAAGAAATATTAGGATGACCTACAATAACCCATGGATTATTATAGGTGATTTAAATTTCATAATTCATAGAGATGAAAAAGAAGGTGGTAACCCTATTAGCCAAACTGAGTTAGATGAAAATAATCTTCTGTTGAGCACCAATAATCTTCACAATATGAACTACATAGGGAACCCTTATACATGGTCCAATATGAGAAGTGGAGATGAACAAATTCTTGAAAGACTGGGTAGAAACTTAACCTCTATGGATTGGAATGACCTTTATCCTAATGCTGCTCTTTATCATTTAATTGCGTTGGGAGTGATCATTGCCCTATAATGCTGCTTACTAGCAAATTAGGAAACAATACCAAGAAGCCCTTTAAAGTTAATAAAGCTTGGTTTAGAGACTCTAGCTGCCAAGACCTTATTAAAACTAAATGGAAAAGTGATCAGAATGGCTCTGCTGCTTTCCAGCTTGTGCACTGTCTTAGCAATACCAAATATGGTCTTAGAAATTGGAATTACAACCATTTTGGAAATATCAACACTCAGATTAGGATCTTAGAATCCCAACTGGCTGACATAACAACTAATGGTGGAAACAACAATACCAGTATTGTTACTGAATTAACTCAAAAACTAAAATACTGGTATGACATTGAGTCTGATTTTTGGAGACGAAAAAACAAAGATGAGGCTTTACTGCAGGATGACAGAAATACTGCATTCTTCCACCACATAGCTAATTTCAGGAGACAGAGGACTCAAATATGAATCTTTACAAAATAATCTGGGTATTTGGCTTGATAATAAGGAAGATATTGAAGCTGAACTTCTAAACCATTTTAACAGTATGAGTAACACTACTTCTCCTCCTATTCCTGATGCGTTTTTGGATAATGTTTTTGGTAGTATAACTAATGCTGATAATGTTATGTTAACTGCAATCCCAAATGATGATGAGATTAAAAATATTATTTTTGATATGAAACCATGGACAACACCAGGGCCAGATGGTTTTCCACCAGGATTTTACCAACTAATGTGGGAAACAGTTGGCCATGATGTTGTCAAAATGGTGAAAGCTTTCTTCCATAGTCACCACTTGCTGAAACAACTCAACCACAATTTCATTACTTTGATTCCAAAAAATAAAATTCCCAAAAGTGTTGTTGATTTTAGGCCCACTAGTCTTTGCAATGTTTCTTATAAGATCATTTCTAAATTGCTTGCTTCTAGATTAAAAACTGTCTTGCATAAAATCATTTCTCCTGCACAAACAACTTTTATATATGGTAGATTGATACATGATAATATCATAATTGTCCATGAACTCATACATAGTATGAAAAAGACTAAAGCTGTTGATGGGTGTGGGGCAATAAAATTAGATATGTCAAAGGCTTTTGACAGGGTTGAATGGAGCTTTCTCATTGCTAGTTTCAGAAAACTAGGTTTCTCAAATGATTGGTGTAACATGATCCGGCAATGTGTTACTATTGTTACCACATCTATTCTTCTCAATGGTTCTCCAGGTAATGTGTATACTCCTCAAAGGGGTCTTAGACAGGGAGACCCCTTATCCCCCTACTTGTTTATCCTTTGTATGTAATATCTATCTAGAAGCCTTTATCATGCTGAGCAAAAAACTTTAATTCATGGTTTCAAAGCTACTAAGAGTTGCCCTCATATTTCTCATTTATTCTTTGCAGATGATTGTTTGATCTTCATAAAAGCTAGGACTAAAGATGCTAGAAACTTAGATACCATCACTGAACAATTTAGCAAATTCTCTGGCCAAGCTGTTAATTTTGATAAGTCAGCTCTTGCTTTTAGTGAAAAGGTCCCAACTCATGTTAAAAATGAAATTTCAAACATTTTAAAAATTAGAAGAATGTCACTACAAGAGAAATATTTAGGAGTTCCTTTACTGCTCCAAGAAAGGAAGTATGAAACTTTTGCTCACCTTCTAGAAAACTACAATGGTAGACTGGATATTTGGAAGACCATATTTATATCTCCACCAGGAAGAGTTGTCATGAATGAGTCTGTGCTAGGCGGTCTAGCTAATCATCATCTTGTTGTTTTCAAGATGCCTAAAGAACTCACTGACAAAATTGATAGAATTCAGATGAACTTTTGGTGGGGGGAAAAGGAAGAGGAAAAAGGTTACTATCCTAAAGGTTGTGTTAGTGCATAGCTCGGTCGACCTCGCATGCGTTGCTATCTCAAGCATGTTTTTCAATGTTAGTGATCAAAACTACGAGTCTTGATTTCTAGCCTACATAGCTAAGTCTCGGACTAGGATAGAAAAGTGTAGTTGAACTCAAGGACTTCATGGCGATTCATCATACAACGACGAAGATCTATACAAGAAACCGTGGAACTTCATCAACAAAAAGATATGTAGAGACTTGAACTTATCTATCACTCAAAAGTCTATCTATTCTATCTCCTACTTCTTATGAGACAAAAGTCGTATGCTATATAGACTAGATCATACATATTTGACATTTCGAGCTGAGCATTCATTGCTTATCTTTTATCTCGAAATCGTGTGTTGGTAAAGCGTTTCGCTTTGATCAAGTTTATCTTCACCTAGTGACGAAAGTCATGAAAAGTTTCAATCACTTTGAGAATTGCTCTGAAGTGAATCGGTCTGTGAATAACGGCTACATAGCATCCTCTGAGAATGTCTCAATGATTGAAATGAGAGTTTAGATTACATAACCATGTATTCCTTGAACCAAAGTTTTTGAACTTTGTTGATCAAGAGAAATCGGGAGGATTGTGGAATTGGCTTGCCAAGTCCGCGAACCCAGTCCGAAGACTCAGTCCGCGAACTGTTGGAAGTTCTCGACCGAGAATTTCTGCTGGATTTTACAAAACTCGTTTGTGTGCTAAGTCCGCGAACCCAGTCCGCGAACTGGCGGAAGTTCTCTTTCCGAGAATTTCTGCTGAGTTTGGAAAACTCAACCGATTAACTTAAGTCCGCGAACTTGTTTGTGAAGTTGAGAGGTTATGATCTAAAGATGTGCTCTGAACATGAAATGTTAAATTACTAAGGAATGCTTTATGCAAACCGTGGCTATAATGTTCATGAGCCGATTCAATCGAATCGAATCATCTTTGTTTCAATTGTGTCTTGTGTAGTTACATAAGATCTCAAAGCAATTGAGCAACTCTTTAACTAGTTCATTTGAGTCAATTGAACTAGTTATGGTGAAGAAGAACAAGGTTGATATAAAATGCTCATATGGTTAACCTTTTGGGTTACTATGTTGAACCAGCATACACGTACACGTTTTTGGGCATGGTTTTCACGAACCTAGTAAACGTCTACCCAAGTGTGTGTGACAGCTAAGTTTTCGATCTAACGGTTGAGAAATTTTAGTTTGAATCTAAATCAGGTTTTCATCTAACGATGAATAAGGATTGCTTTGTACCTAAGGCAAAACCTTGATTTGAAGGCTATATAAAGGAGACATCTAGCATTGTGCAAAATTAATCCCCACACGTCTGTGTGCTACTAGTACGCCCGCTAGAGTCGTTCTCCATTAACCTTTGATTTTCTTCTCTAAAATCAGGTTAACGACTTAAAGACTTCATTGGGATTGTGAAGCCAGACCGATACTACTTTATCGTAGTTGTGTGATATGATCTTGCATCTTCTATCGTACGAGTACAATCTTTGATTGGCTTGAGATCGCGAGAGTTCTCCGATAGGCAAGATAAAGAAGTCACAAACATCTTCGTCTCACTGTTTGTGATTCCTCGACAATCCGCTTGTGTACTCAGGAAGGATTGTAGAGAGGTGATTGATTAATCTAGGTTGTTCCTCGGGAATATAAGACTGGATTATCAATTGTTTCATGTTCACCTTGATTTTATATCTTAAGACGGAACAAAACATAGGGTTTATCTGTGGGAGACAGATTTATCCTTTGATAGACTTTTCTGTGTGAGACAGATCTGTTTATTATCAAGTCTGTGATTTTGGGTTGCAACAACTCTTGGTTGTGGGTGAGATCAGCTAAGGGAATCAAGTGCGCAGTATCCTGCTGGGATCAGAGGCGTAGGAGTACAACTGTACCTTGGATCGGTGGGAGACTGATTAGGGTTCAACTATAGTCCAGTCCAAAGTTAGCTTGAAGTGGGCTAGTGTCTGTAGCGGCTTAATACAGTGTGTATTCAACCTGGACTAGGTCCCGGGGGTTTTCTTCATTTGCGGTTTCCTTGTTAACAAAATTTCTGGTGTTTGTGTAATTTCTTTTCCGCATTATATTTTATATAATTGAAATAATACAGGTTGTGTGTTCTTGATCATCAATTGTAAATCCAACCTTTGGTTGTTGATTGATATTGATTGATCCTTGGACATTGGTCTTTGGTACCGTCCAAGTTATTCCTTGTATTTGATAAAGACTCGCTATTGTTTTTAGCTTGAAGTAAAAATCAAATCAAGAGAGAGATATTAACTCCTTGAGATACTTTTATCTATATTGAGTCTGACTGTCTAGTTGATTCTCTAGCAAAATATTTCGGAGTTAGTCCATACAGATTGCTAAGCGAAATATTGGGTGGTGTTGTTAGACCCTCGCGTTTTCAATTGGTATCAGAGCGGGCAAACACGTCTAAGACCTAACAAGTCTGTGTTTGTGGCTATATGAGTTTGTGGACAGAATCATATGCACACCAAAATGCCTCATAAAGCTGTCAACTTTGTCAAGTGTCTCGGAAATACCTCAAAGGGTCACTCCTTAGATGATTCTTCCGAATCCCGAGGTAAGAAGAATGTGTCATCTTGTGTTGATCATTCTTCCTCCAATGAGACATTAGACATAATAGATAAAGCTGAAATGGAGCTCACCAGAATTTTAAAAAATTCTATAGAGTTTGTTGATCTCAAGGATCATGTACAGCTCATTGATGAATTTGCAAAGTCTATTGATCGTGAACAGGTACTCTATAACATTACAGGGACACTCTCCGAGGAAATTGAGAAACTTCTTCAAGAAAACAATATACAACGTGAAAATATTGGTGATCTTGAAAAGCTGGCTAAAGAAAGCTCAATTAGAGAAATTATTTTGATCAAGACGCATTCATCCGATCTAGATAGACTTCGTGTTGAGAAGGAGAAACTTGAAGCATCGCTTGTCTTAGCCCATGGACAGTACAAATCCTTGGAAAAGGAAAACTCTGTTTTAAAGAAATATTCTTCTGCACAAACTAATTCTCATGAGTTACTGTACAGAATGAAAGTTTCTCCAGATGAAGATTGTGTCAAGAAAAGTTTTCATAACTTACAATCTTCTCCGGTGGCTATGAAGTTTAAACAAGTGCCTGTTGTTTCTTCACCTCCACGAACATGTACCTTCTGTGGAAAAGGAAATCACTATGTTATCCATTGTTTTGAAAGAAAGAAACAAATTTCTAAACTCCGTAATTTGCTTCTATCAACTGTCAATGGAACAAATAGTCAATCGACTACCGCGGTGAACCAAATACCCACAGAAAACCAAAAGTTTTATAAACATGGATGTCTTCCTATAAGTCGTCACAGATCACAGGTACATTCTAACCATTTAAACTCTAATGTTTTTAATGAATGTATTCCCCATGTTTATGCTTTTGGTAAATCTAAATCTAAATCTAGAAAATGGCTTCCCATCTATTCTGATCCACTTGAACCAATTTCAAGAGGTCCTAGATTTAGTCCTCAGAAAAAGCCTTCAGAAGGATATGCAGAACAAGCTATGTCGTATTCTTCTAAACTGAGGGATATTCAAAGAAGGAAGACTAAACAAAAGCAACGGTCATTTAATGAGCTAGATGATCATACTTGTGCAAATTAATCACAAGGTTGATATCTCATTCACCAAAAATCCTAGATGTGTGAGAATTGAATAGGTATACTCTGTACAAAGTAACTGTGATTATCTAGCTATTTTCTTATTGTTCTTAGATGGATAATCAGTCACATACTTTTACATGAGTATTTTATCATCTCTTTGTAATGTTTTTGTTAGTTTTGTCTTGGCTTTCAAAAGCTTCATGTTTTGTGTTGGGTTCTCATAAGGGTACATATACGGTTTTGGATTTAGTCTCTTATACCTACCGTTAAACTCTAATTCCCTCAAATACGTTTATATACCCTTCCTATTGTGTTAAAACTTTCACTCTAGGCTTCTCATCAATGGTCTCTTCTTCATGGGACTTGCCTGAAGACTTTGTTGATAATGGTATATACTTTGAGTTTGATAAAGAGAAGGGAACCCTTGTTGAATTTGAAGGATCTTTTCCTCAATCTCATGTTTCTTACTCAGATATTGGGGAGAAGATTCAATCTAAGGTGATCATTGATTCTCAGTAACTTGTTGGAACTATTAAGTGTCTTGATGCTGTAAGAGCTGAGTTGAAAAAGGTTAACTGTAATCTTGTTATGATGAAGAACCGCGTGAAAGAAGCTCTCAAAAAATATGTTTCCTCAAGGGTTGATGAGGTTGTTGTCTCTCATAAGCTCGATGATCACAAGACTCATGCATTTCCAGAACAGTCATTTTGATCCTTAGTGTCTGGGTTTTGGTCTAAGAGTCTGTTTTTGAGTTTAAATGCGTAGTATGTCTTCTTTTTGGATTAGTTGGAAGAATAACTAGTTCTTTGAATAGCGATGATTGTGACTACACATAGCTATTTTTATTTTCATCTTCTTATGTTTATTTTTTAGGTTTATTGGTATTAAATTCTAAAAATATTTGGAGGATGATGTTATTGCAGTATTGATCTTTATGATTTTGTGATATTGCAATTTTTTTATGGGATATGTATTGTTTACGTCCGTGAACTTGAAGGTCCCATATAGTCGTTCATGATCGGTATTCGTATTGATGAAAGGACGAATGGACTTTTGACATATACAAAAGTTATGCCTATGCAATCATGTATTTGATGGAAAATAGGATGATATCTTTTGTTTGACAAGGATAAAGTCTATTACATCGTTATGATGGAAAATAGAATAGATCCTTGTATGTTATCCACGGTATTGATCTTCATTGATCCATCTTGTTATGTTTTACCGTGAAGGCTCCATTGAGTGTCTTATGTTGAGCACGATACAACTAAGTCGAGTATTCTTATTGGCTTGTTGGTTATTCCATAAGATGCTATATGTCGAGTATTAGGAACTAAATTAATCAACCAGTTTGGTTATTTAGTTTGTACTCCATAAGTTTTCTTTCTTATGTAGAGTACATGTACGGTTAAGGTTGCCATATTCTATGATAAACTTAGTCGGGGTTCCATAAGTTCTCTTATGTTGAGCCCAAAATAATTAAATTGATTACTTCGGTGATTAGTTTGGTTGTTTTTATTCCAATTAGATTAATTATAGGTTCTCTTGTAATTAATCTAGTTGAGTTTTCATATATTCCACAAATTCTTGTGTTGATTATATGAATGGCTATACTAATCATGTTCTATTGGTTAATATAGTCGTATATTCCGTAAGGTTTTCCTTATGTTGAGTGTGTGAACGATTAAGTTAGTGATCTCCGTATGATTACCTTAGTCGTAGCTCCGTAAGTTTACTTATGTTGAGCACTTTCAATTAAATTGATCATTTTTGTGGTTTGATTGTTTGCGTTTTCAATTGAATTAACCATGGGTTTACTTATGATTAATTTGGTTGAGCTTTGGATATAGAAAATCATTCCTATGGTTTTTGGTGTCCAATTGAAAAATCCTTCTTTCCTTCGAAATTAAGGTCGCTCTTGTTGTTCTTTCGGGAATGATATCAAATGGGGGAGAGTTCTTTTGAACTTTTGCTTAATGGTAATATCTTGCGGGGTGTGCGGCTGTGGAATTTTATAGGGGTTATCTTGTATCTTAAAACTCCTTGATGAATGCATTTAGCTTCGGCTTTATGATTGCATCTAAATTAAGTTGGTATGTATTTTTATTTTAGTCTATGAAATGTCTCTTGTGGAAATTTCATTATGATCCCGTTCTTGTACCTTTGCCAATTTTATTGACAAAAGGGGGGAGAAATAATGTAGTTCACACTACAAATACATATGGTTTTTGGATCATTGTGTAAGGGGGAGTGGTTTCCATGATCGAGATGGAGTATTGACTAAGGGGGAGTGATACATATCACCGTAGTATTATTGTTAAAGTCGTGATACAATTGGACTTTGATATTATATAATAATACTATGACACTGTATAATAATGATTGAGAATCTCGATTTCTCTCATTGTTATAGCTACGGATCTTCAACAACGGTGATGCTAAACTTACAACCTTTGGGATCATTGGAGTACTTGGAAGGATGAAGATTTCAGGGAACGTTGAAGATTAGACTATGGAATAGGAGCCACTAAAGTTTATCTTTTTTGTATTCCGTATGTACTAATAGTTTTGTCACTAAAATTGACAAAGGGGGAGATTATTAGAGCATAGCTCGGTCGACCTCGCATGCGTTGCTATCTCAAGCATGTTTGTCAATGTTAGTGATCAAAACTATGAGTCTTGATTTCTATCCTACATAGCTAAGTCTCGGACTAGGATAGAAAAGTGTAGTTAAGCTCAAGGACTTCATGGAGATTCATCATACAACGACGAAGATCTATACAAGGAACCGTGGAACTTCATCAACAAAAAGGTATGTGGAGACTTGAACGTATCTATCACTCAAAAGTCTATCTATTTTATCTCCTACTTCTTATGAGACAAAAGTCGCATGCTATATAGACTAGATCATACACGTTTGACATTTCGAGATGAGCATTCATTGCTTATCTTTTATCGCGAAATCGTGTGTTGGTAAAGCATTTCGCGTTGATCAAGTTTATCTTCACCTAGTGAAGAAAGTCATGAAAAGTTTCAATGACTTTGAGAATTGCTTTGACGTGAATCGGTCTGTGAATAACGGCTACACAGCGTCCTCTGAGAATGTCTCAATGATTAAAATGAGAGTTTAGATTACATAACCATGTATTCCTTGAACCGAAGTTTTCGAACTTGGTTGATCAAGAGAAATCGGGAGGATTGTGGAATTGGCTTGCCAATCCCGCGAACTGTCGGAAGTTCTCGACCGAGAATTTCTGCTGGATTTTACAAAACTCGTTTGTGTGCTAATTCCGCGAACTGGCGGAAGTTCTCTTTCCAAGAATTTATGCTGAGTTTGGAAAACTCAACCGATTAACTTAAGTCCGCGAACTTGTTTGTGAACTTAAGAGGTTATGATCTAAAGATGTGCTCTGAACATGAAACGTTAAATTACTAAGAAATTCTTTATGCAAACCGTGGCTATAATGTTCATGAGACGATTCAATCGAATCGAATCATCTTTGTTTCAATTGTGTCTTGTGTAGTTACATAAGATCTCAAAGCAATTGAACAACTCTTTAACTAGTTCATTTGAGTCAATTGAACTAGTTATGGTGAAGAAGAACAAGGTTGATATGAAATGCTCATATGGTTAACCTTTTGGGTTACTATGTTGAACCAGCATACACGTACACGTTTGGGCATGGTTTTCACGAACCCAGTAAACGTCTACCCAAGTGTGTGTGACAATCTAAGTTTTCGATCTAACGGTTGAGAAATATTAGCTTGAATCTAAATCAGGTTTTCATCTAACGGTGAATAAGGATTGCTTTGTACCTAAGGCAAAACCCTGATTTGAAGGCTATATAAAGGAGACATCTAGCATTGTGCAAAACTAATCCCCACACGTATGTGTGCTACTAGTGCGCCCGCTAGAGTCGATCTCCATTAACCTTTGATTTTCTTCTCTAAAATCAGGTTAACGACTTAAAGACTTCATTGGGATTGTGAAGCCAGACCGATACTACTTTATCGTAGTTGTGTGATCTGATCTTGCATCTTCTATCGTACGAGTACAATCGATTGATTGGCTTGAGATCGTGAGAGTTCTCTAATACGCAAGATAAAGAAGTCACAAACATCTTCGTCTCACTGTTTGTGATTCCTCGACAATCCGCTTGTGTAGTAAGGAAGGATTGTAGAGAGGTGATTGATTAATCTAGGCTGTTCTTCGGGAATATAAGACCGGATTATCAATTGGTTCATGTTCACCTTGATTTTATATCTTAAGACGGAACAAAACCTAGGGTTTATCTGTGGGAGACAGATTTATCCTTTGATAGACTTTTCTGTGTGAGACCGATCTGTTTATTATCAAGTCTGTGATTTTGGGTTGCAGCAACTCTTGGTTGTGGGTGAGATCAGCTAAGGGAATCAAGTGCGCAGCATCCTGCTGGGATTAGAGGCGTAGGAGTACAACTGTACCTTGTATCGGTGGGAGACTGATTGGGGTTCAACTATAGTCCAGTCCAAAGTTAGCTTGGAGTAGGTCCCAGGGGTTTTCTGCATTTGCGGTTTCCTCGTTAACAAAATTTTTGGTGTCTGTGTTATTTCTTTTCCGCATTATATTTTATATAATTGAAATATACGTGTTGTGCGTTCGTGATCATCAATTGGAAATCCAACCTTTGGTTGTTGATTGATATTGATTGATCCTTGGACATTGGTCTTTGGTACCGTCCAAGTTATTCCTTGTATTTGATAAAGACTCTATTGTTTTTAGCTTGAAGTAAAAATGAAATCAAGAGAGAGATATTAACTCCTTAAGATACTTTTATCTAGATTGTTTCTGACTGTCTAGTTGATTCTCTAGCAAAATATTTCGGAGTTAGTCCATACAAATTGCTAAGCGAAATATTGGGTGGTGTTGTTAGACCCCCGCTTTTTCAGGTTGGTATGATATTTCATTACCAAAAGAACTAGGTTGTCTGAACATTAGAAAAACAGATGTTCTTAATCTAGCTTTGCTTACCAAATTAGCTTGGAGATTGTTAAATTCTCCTGATGATCAATGGGCTATTATTCTTAAAGAGGAGTACTTTGCTAATTTAAATCTCTTGAGTGATGGCATAGGTAATCAAGGATCCTGGATCTGGCAAGGAATCTGCACAGGTTTAAACATTGTTAAAAAACACTATGTTTCGGAAATTGGAGATGGTTCTGATGTGCATATATGAAAAAAAAATTGGATTCCAAATATGCACAAACCTCTCAATGCTAGAATGAGCTCTGCAGGTATGACTTTTGTTAGCCAATTAATTAATCATGACACTAAAGAATGGAAGATGGACACTTTATCTGCATTATTTGATGATAATACAGTTTAAGACATCACTAATATTAGAATTCCTTTGTTTGGTCATGATAAAATTAGATGGGAACCGTCTAGTAATGGCAACTTTACTGTAAAGTCTGCTTATAAGGTTATCTTCGATGATCAGTTGAGAATAAAACCTTCCAGAAACAACTTAGCGTTAAACTGGAAAGCTTTTTGGAAACAAAAACTTCCAACAAGAGTTCATCTCTTTATTTGGAAATTTTTGCACCAATGTCTCCCCACTAAATCGAGACTTTCTGTCTGTACTAGATACCAAGATAATTTATGTTGTCTGTGTAATAGTACTGAAGAA
Organism: Papaver somniferum; assembly: GCF_003573695.1. Lineage (NCBI taxonomy): Eukaryota > Viridiplantae > Streptophyta > Magnoliopsida > Ranunculales > Papaveraceae > Papaver > Papaver somniferum. Next base: position 128,264,691 of record NC_039367.1, on the reverse strand, counting down.
ACTCCTCAACATATATTCTGTGATTGCCCTGTTATTACAATATTTGGAGTACTGTGCATAGTACCTTCCCTGCCATTTTTCAATCTATGTGTATTTATGACTGGATATGTAATTTCTTCACAGTAAATATTAATCCAGTGTTAAATAATTACATAATGTATGAGCTAGCTTGTTTCACCTTGTGGGTGATTTGGAAGGCAAGGTGCGCTAAGGTTTTTGATAATAAACCCTTCAATGCCAATGAGTTATCTAATAATATTGTGATGCATAGAAGAATGGAATAGGACAAAGATATTAAGAATGAATGATAGTGGGACGGTTAGACAATCTGATCATACTTGGAAACCCCCCGACAATGGGGTTTTAAAGATTAACTTTGATGCTTCCTATATTGATAAAAACATGTTTTCTGGCTGGGGATTAATTTCTAGAGATGTCGCAGGTAATAGCAGTGGATTGCAAGGAGGAGCATGTAGTGCAATAGATCCAGAGCAAGCTGAGGCTCATGCACTTTTGGAGTCAGTGATTTGGGCTAAGCAAAAGGGTTGGAGAAAGATTGTTCTGGAAGGAGACTGTCAAAACGTAATGACAGCTGCAAATGGAAAGTCGTATGCTGTGAAATGGACTACCCAAAATGTAGTTAAAGACGCTATTTTCTTACTTAGTTCTTTTGTAGAATGGAAGTGCAAATATGTGCGCAGATTTTCTTACTTAGTTCTTTTGTAGATTGGAAGTGCAAATATGTGCGCAGAGATGCTAACCATTTGGCTGATTCTCTGGCCAAATTTGCAAGATCACATTCAATTTGTTTTGATTGGCATAATAATACCCCAGAGTGGGCTAAAATCCTCATTCAACAGGACAAGAACAATTGTACTCCTTGATTTTAAAATCAATCTATTTATCTTTCCTATTAAAGAAAAAAAAAAGGAAGTAGAGCAGCCAACCGTACATATATTAATTTAAGTTTAGGAATTGATCAATTTAAAAAGTATCAAATGTTACTCGTCCTTTATACCGGGAACTTTTTTGGAGGGTTATTCAACCAATTTTGTTCTTTTATATATCTAGTCATTGGGCAGCCAGATGCCCCATCGAGTCACCTTCCGTATTATTTCATTGGGACCTCTTCAAATTTGAGGGTTGCCCTCTAGACTTACTGAGGTTGTGGAGGATCAGTTTAGTGAAAGGAGTTGCCTAAACGTGAGTGGATTATGAACCATGCTTGCACACAAAATTCTTGGACCATTCCATACGAGAATATGATACATAGAAAAATGTTACACAGGAAAATGTTCTCAGAACTGAAAACCAATGAGAAATTATTTTCAAAGATAAAGAGTATACAGGAGCTCCTGACTAATAAAATTTCCAAACTCGTTCGAGGAAAACAAACCTGCAGATGTTTAGGCTTTGTTTAACAATATGTTTTTCTACTGAAAACGCTATATGAATTTAGACCTTTTCCTAAAACAAAACTTTCAACTTCTATTTTTTTAAAATTAGATGGTAGATGGCTGAACAGTTTGTGTCAAGCTTGTGGCAACATTCGTTCTAACCTCAATTCCTTCCTTTGACAAGTGTTTCTTCACAGCCTGAATCGGAACCTGCAGCCATAGAAAAGGATTAGTTTTTAAAACTCTCAACTGTTTGGTGTTTGTTATCCTATTCTTGCCAAATGTATAAAATTCAAGGGGTACTTCAACTCATCAGTAATCAGCATTTAGATCTTGGAGCATCTCATTGATCTCAAATAGATGTGGATATATTAAAATGTTTCTTAAAATATGAATGACACTATGAAAAATACCAGTAACATCAACTTAAAAAAATTTGGTGCAAGATAATCTACTTGAGTGGAAAATCTACTGAATGGAGATGTATGTATATGGGAATCTTTTAACCGAATAGATGTACGAGAACGTCTTATGAGTCTAGACATTTGTTTGGACACTCACTTTAGAAAATTAATATTATCCATCTTTCCATATTATTGAAATATAATTGACGCGAAGTTTATCGAACTTCTAATACTTGGTAATTTTCGTATGTGTCAATCTTAATATTTTAAGACCTTAACCCTCTATTGGAGATCCTCTTAGTGTTTTTAGTTGTGCGAGTTTCTAAGAATTACCTCATTCCTGTGAAATATTCCGGCAGCAAGGGCAGCTGAAGCATTAGTTTTCTCAAAAACCTCTGAGAAATGTTCTGGTTTACCTGCTCCACTACTTGCTATTACAGGGATGCTAACAGCATCGGATATCAGCTTTATTAGGTCTATATCAAATCCTTTGCCTTGACCTACAACAACATTGAAGCAAAAAGTGAGCAGTTCAACACTACTTGCTTCTCAATCAAGGTAGTTGAAATAGAATGCCCCAAACAAATATATATTCAACATAAAATATTTAAGATCTGAGATTTGAATAAGACCAAATTTTATGAAGAAAAGAAGTTAGCAGAAAATAGAAATGGATTACTGAGGCCGGGGAACACATAGAATCATGTTTACCATCACAGTCAATGCAATTCAGTAGTATCTCCCCAGCTCCTAGCTCTTCAACGGCTTTAGCAAGTTCAAATGCACCAATAGGCCGGCCCTCTCTCCCGCCGCTTACCTACCACAGAGGTAGAACACTTTTTGTGAAGATCTACAGGTTTAGTGATGGAGCAGAACACAAATATATGTTGTTTCAGAAAATGAAACTCAAACTGGAGGCAGGTTGACTTATACTATATAGTTAGGGAAAGGAATACGGTCCGACTTTGAGGTAACCCACAAGCAAAAACTAGTTCATTTGTTAAGTCTTATACAACTAGAAACTGCAAAGTGACATTGGATAACATAACATTGCATCTGACTTACTGTGCATTGATACCACGCATACTCCTCTCCGTTAGGACCTGAAACAAATATTTGTAACAATGTTGAAGAAAAACAATTCCGCTTGAGGTAATGAATGCTAAAATGACAGTAACACCACCAGGGGACAAGGCTGAGTTTCTGGCAGCAACTAAGAAAATGGAAACAATATAATCAACGACTTTTACCTGGATTTGTAATTTTTACAGCTTTGAACTCTACTTCTTCAGGAGTTTTGAGGTAAACTCTACGTGGGTCAATACTTACAACCACTGCCTACGAAAGAAGTGGTAAATCAGTTTTCCAGAGATGTCCGAGAAAGAATAACTAGTTACAGAAGTTGACCAAATATATGGAAGTTGAACGGTAAAACAAATCCAGATACCAAACTAAAATTACCTGATTACCGTAAACACGAGAAATCTGCTCCAGACTACTCTTTCCAGTCTTCACCTTAACAAAATAAGTAAAAGGAATAGTAGACACTTAATTCCACATCAGTTCCCGAGGGAACAACTTGAGAAATAATATTTGCACCAGACCAGTACCACAAAGTAATATTACACATACTCCAGTTCTTAAATATTCTTCAGCAGCATAAACTGCGTCGCTCCCGATGGAGATCTTATCTGCACCAGACCTGAAGTATTCCGATGCAACTTCCAAGCTAGTATAGTGCCTGAGAAGTAACCAAGAACAGATTACAAAATAAATTATTTCCCGGGACCAAAACTAAATGCCCTTAAGATTCAATAGTTGTTTAATATTTGGTCTCTCCTACACATAAATTGAATGGTCTGATGAAGGAAGAAACCAGTACCTTCCATTTGCATCAGTGAAGTCTCTAATGCCACCACCGACTGTCAGTGGTACAAAAACATTTTCGGATGCGAGGCGCAATACCTACAGGTCACATCGATTAGCAAATTAATTAAATCGGAAAGGCAGAGAAGAGAGTTATAAGTTCAACAGGTCGAGGAACTCGTTACATTCAAGTTTATGAATGACAGACCTTCAGCATAGGTAAATCGCCAAGAGGGAAGTCCCGGAATGCTGTTATATTCAGAAAACTAACCTGCAAAGGTGTTCACTTTGACCTCAATTGTAATTCTATAAAAGAGGGCACAAAAATATACAGTATCTACAAACTAAAAGAAGTTCCCTGCCTCATCAGCCCCATCTTGATAGTATTGCCTAGCAAGTTCCACTGGTTTGCCGAGATTTCTGACCTTTCAATAGTTCAAAAGAAACATAAGCTAATGAACAACAATGCACATCTAAAGCAGTTCAGCAAAAAATAAAAAAAGTAACAAGCATTTAGTAAAAATTGATCATGACTTTATGCATGACAGACAAAATCCAACAAGGATGATTTGTTGGTTTTTGATGTCTCAATCTCACAACTAGTATGTTAGCACTGTGGAGATCATACTAGGCACTCATCAGGTAGTTCCAGTATCCAAATAGAGAATCAATCAATATATTATGCCAAACCTCATTCTCCTTTGTATGTTCTCTCACATCATACTGATCGCCTTTGGTTACAACAAGGTCGCCTTTATCATTTGTCCTAACATCAAGGCATGCAATTACCTAAATCAACAGGAGAATTAGTGATGTGATACCCAGTGGGTGACTAGTGCAAATTGGGAGAAACATCCAGGCAGGTTCTGAACAATTACTCTCTTGGCAAGTTTTGAAGCGTTTCCTTGGGTTAGCCTCTGTATATCCATGCACATGTTAGGTTCTTGGATAATGTAACAAACAATAGAAGCCAAAACATATCCAATTAATCTCAGATCTCCAATTCTTACCTTTGAAATGGAAGATTTTGAGTGCAAGAATCTTTTTAATATGGAAAGGCCTACATCTGAAGCAGTCATTTGTGAAGGTTATCCCAAAATGATGCATAATATATTTATACATAAGAAAAAAACCGCAATGGTACAGACTACTGAATGTATAAAAAGATTTCTTGCCTCCACTCTTTTCTGGGTGAAACTGAACTGCATGCGCATTTCCCCTTTTAATAGACGCAATGAAATCGTCACCATAGTTGCATGTTGATGAGATCCACTCATTGTTTGCATTGGACTAAACATAAAGAATACACTGACGTCAACTTGATAAGAAACTCAGGATGTAGATCCAAGTCCAGAAATATGGTATGGGTAGAAATATACAGGAATTGCACGATAGGAGTGAACGAAATAGACATGCTGGCCATCAACATCTTCCAAAATTTCTGAGTCCTTTTTGATCTGCAGAGCGTTCCAACCAATATGGGGTACTCTGGCACCATGGGATGAGTCAAAACGTCCAACCACACCAGGTATCAGGCCCAAACCTTTTACTGAGAAAGGATGGGAGATGGTATCAGTTTTAGTTTGAAGACTTGTCAGAATATTATAATCCCAAGCAGGAAATGCCATATACCAATAATCTAGACGAGAAGGCTCTTAAAGAAACCAGTTGCTACGAGTCCGCTATTGCGTCTATCAGTAAAGTTCGAAATCATAAAGAAACGAGCTGGGAATGCAAGAATTTGCGTGGATAATGGAAGATAACCAAACGAAACAAATACCCAACCAAGGTTGCCGTTTAGGTATAGGCATAACATACACATAATAAGACTAGAAAATTGGATGACATGTTAACAAGAGAAATGGCATTAGATGTCAACCTGTTCCTTTCTCCTCACTAGAGTCAAAAAGTAGCTGAAGTCCAAGACAAATGCCTAGAAAAGGACGATCATTTTCTATGTATCTACACAGTGCTTCGGCCATCCTGAAAACAAATATCTTTTAATTAAACAACCTCACACATGTAATCAATCTAGGGAAGTCAAAATCAAAATAATAACTCAAAATTTATGAAAAGCATATCAAACTTCCAATTGTCAGCTCTCGTAGATGAACAACATGACATATTCTGAATCTAAGGACTGGCCGGACATCCAGAGTAATGTAAAATACTTTCTTCTAAGTAGAAGAAACGTCAAAACAAGCATGTTCTACCGGTGAACTTAAGGAGGCATACCCATTCTGATTCAGAAAATCCATTGCCGCCGCAAAGGCCCCAACACCAGGAAAAATAAGGCGATCCGCATTCAGAATATCTTCTGGTGTTTGCACCTACAACAACAACCAACACAAAATACAAAGTTATTGAATTCCACGAAACCCTAGCAACTAAGACCATTGTTCAGACAAGAAATTACATCTTTAATTTCATGACCAAGAACTCGAATTGCATTTCTGATACTTCTAACATTTCCCGCGCCATAATCCAATAATGTCACCACTGAAAACAAACATAACAAAATGAAAATTTCTTCTTAAAAAGGAAAAGACAGAAATATTAACTTCTAGAGAGGGAGAGAAGGGGTTTACCAGAATTGATACCATTGACCGAAGCTTTGACCGACAGGTTTGTGGATTTAAAGTTAAGATTTTTTCTGGAGATTTTGTATTGGTGAGGAAGAGGTGGCGAGAGAAGAGTAAGAGAAGGTGAAGAATACGGTCGAAGGAGGATGGACGATTCCATTTTGGACTCTGATAGAGAAAAAAAGAGAAATGTTTTTAGGTCTTAAACCTCAGTTACGAAGCAGACTGTTATATACTGGGGGCGTAGGAAAGGGGCTGCCCCAAGTTAAAGAATTAGTCCGTTTTCCATCTGTCTTTTCTACCATTTGAGCAATTTTGAGCCATCATCCCATTAGTAAATTTTGCAGTAAATTATAAAGAAGAAGAAAAATAAGTAGAGAATGAGAAGAATTCTATTGATATGAGTTTTCTGGTTACATGGATACACAATATCCTTTGTATATATGGGAAAGGGAAAACCAAAGACTTCCGTTTTTGGACCGCACACTCATGGGCATGGGCCCTTTAACACTCCCCCTTGTGCGGTTCAACAGAACTTCGTACGCAGTGCTTCACATATAATAATTCGAATGTAGTTCTCTGCTTGATGACTTGTGCCGAAATCAATTACCTCATTAAAACTTTGACAAGGAAAAACCCATTGGGACAAAATCTTGGTACAACTCTTCACATGTAATACTGCACATGTTGTCTCGTACTTTACATGTACTTCATCACATGCAATACGATCTTCAAAGACCGGCGAGTCTAAGTTAATTGTCTCTTTAAAACTTCATCAGGCTAACCCAGAGGGGCAAAACCTGAACTAAAGAAAAAGAATACAATATTAAGTAAACTTAGAACGTAGTCGGATTCGTATATGTTGCCTCATTAAAACTTTGACAAGGAAAACCCAGTGGGACAAAACCTTGACGAAGGGAAAAGAGTACAACGTGACAGATGCAGGTAAAGGTGATCCGTTGCAGATGATCACTTTGCTCCGTTGAAGTTGATTAGTTTCTTCACAACTCCTAACACAGAAACTCCTCCCGGGAAAGACAATAGCCTTAGCTGGGAAATTACGTTCCCGATATTTGTTGTTGTCCCATTAAAAACCTTGCCGAGTAACAAAATCCTGTGGGAAAAAGCAACCTCGGTGAAGGAAAATAGTTCAACAAAATTGGATGCTCCCCCTGATGTCAGACAATTTTCATTAGTCTAATGCAGTCAAAAGGAGTTTATCACACTTTACTTTGGTGACGTGAATGTTTATAAGACCCTGTTGTTGATTCTGGAAGTTACGTTGCTTATCGTGTTTCATTTCTTTGATTCAAATATTTTCAGTAATATCAACGCGATCTTTATGTCTTCAACGTTCAACATACTTGATGCGTTCAGCGTTTTCTCGCTAAAAACCTTGTCGAGTAACAAAACCCTTTGGGAAAAACTATTCTCGGTCGAAGGGAAAAAGAGTACAACACAACGTCAATTTCGAAGAAAAACATGTCGACATCATATCCTTGGATCCTCCCCCTGATGTCGGCATCTTCCCCTGATTACTTTCAGAGTTGTTCCAGGCAGTTCCTTTAGTCATGTATTTTTCGAAACTGAATACTGGTAATGACCTAGAAAATAGTCTACCATATTTCCCCTGATTACTTTCATTGGAGAAGAGATTATTGTTCCTTCATAATCAAAAACTTTTGGATTGCACTTTCATTAGAATTCCTTTTAATATCTTTGCAGGGATAAAACAAATTTATGTCAATGTTACTTTTATGTACATGATTACATTCACTATATTATTCCAATGACGTTGTGTTGGCGCTGAGCTATATCTAGCTAACAAGTTCACTTATGATGTAACATTTGGTCGAGTACATTATGCTAAGTAAAATAATGCGTATATTGTACTTATCTAAGGGAAATTCATCTTCTGACACATCTTTGTCATCTTCCTTTAGACGAATTGGTCATTTACTTATTCTGAACCTCGATTAATCTTGGGAGTGCTAGCAGGATGCATGTCCTTGATAAATTGCCTGACAACATTAGACATATGCAAACTGGTGGAATAATATACCACAAGCTCAATTTTTGGTCGAGCTTTCGCCAGATTTCTCATCTCAAATTTGGATTTAGAGTAGCTTGTAGGATCTCTTATTACGTCAAGATCACCCATCATGTCTGTAACATCAACATATGTAGCTAGAATTCCAAATCAGTAACTTGCTTGTGAATACGCAAGGAAAAATAGCTTACTTGTCTATCCCCTCCAAATAAATTTCCACTTAGACGGGTATACTACATCCTCCTGATTGCTTCAATCTACAAGTGAGCGTTCTATCTAACTGTAGACGCACTCTGTGGTTTAGAGTCACTTGATTTGGGAAACAAAAGGATATCAAGTACTTTTGTAAATATCTGTTATCTCTTGATTCTTTCAGAGATACGTAATAACCACATACATATGCTGCATTTCAAGTCCTTTTGAAACTACCAAGCTAACTAAGTAGCGGAACGGTATAACGTTCATTACAAAAAGACAATTCCAGGGCTTTATGAGAAACCTTGCGCCACAAGGAGAGTCTTGATACTTTGGGACTTCATTCTTCTCACAGTGTTCTATGACAAATAATCATGTATGTCCCATAGGCTTTACACTTAGTTGGTTAGCACTACCACACCAAATACCCGTATATCTGCCAAAGAATTAAGTTCTATCTGGATTCTGTAGGCCAAATATCCTATTTATTTGATATTAATCAAAATAAATCATGGTTCGATCTCATTGTGCGCTACTTATGGAGCAACTATTTATGGATTATATCATCACTGTGCACGCATGATCCTTCCATTGACTCATGTGCATTCTCATAATCCGTCAGGATTTCATTGTTCTCTAGAATCATTTAAAACTTCGAAGCGTCCTCCAGTATTGATTCATGGACATAGTCGGAGTCAATAAAATGATATGGTTTCATTAATGATACAAATTAGGTTGTTCCTTACTCATCTACTTCCTTTCTAGGTGAGTATTGATCGAACTTGGTGGTCTCTCCATCTTCCTTTGTGGAGCCACGGCCTTAACTACACTTCCACCAAGAGTAGTTGCAACACCTTAGTCTATGATGTACCCCATACTGAGGATTTCTAACCTTGCAGGATTATTTGCAGCTGGTATGTGTGATCTTGTCACGTTGCCGATATCAGTGCACTTTCTGAAATCGATTATTCTTTGTCACTTCACATTTACATTTTTGGAGTACAAGAATTAATGTGAGACACAGTGGGAACACACCACGAAAATTCCTGTCGTTACCTTAGAAACTACTTTTTCTTATCTCCCCCTAACGACGGGAAGACTATCTCATTAAAATGACAATCCGCAAATCCAGCGGTAAGAAATATCCTGCCAAAGGTTTTAAAATGCGGATAGTCGTTGGAAATTCTTGTCCAACATAGTCACTTAATCATTTTGATGACCCATCATAGTACGATGTGGATTCGTAAGGGCACATATATAGTGCAACCAAAAATGCGTAAGAACACAAAATGTCAGGCTATACCCAGTTACCAACTGGTAAGAATGGTTGACCAATTGTGGGTCTAAAACAAATAAGTGAAGATGCGTGTAATATTGCATATTCGCCAAGCAGTTAAAGGTAGGTTTCTATGCATAACCATGCCTTAGGAACCATTTGTAACCTTATGATGATAGTCGTTGCGAGACCATAAGGTATATGATGCTCTGCATTGATCCTATTATATACGCAATAACCATCAAGTCCTTTTGATGTACACTAGATAGCATTTACAAGGGATGGTGAGCCCTTACATGTATAATATGTGCTAGTAGTTTTCCAAACGCAAAATTTCTTGGGAACTATAACTAGTCCAAAACGTCAAAACATTCACCCAGAGCCATAAGTCACTTTAATGGTCCGCATTCTGTATGAATATTTTTCAAAATTTCACCTCGTTTTCTTTGTAATATAGGTTGTCTACCATTTGGATCTTTGGATGGTCTCAATCATTTTTACAATAGACTTTGTAAAATGAGTGATGTGCTTCCTTACTTTAAAAGCATAATGGGAACTAGGGGTGGTGCATCTAGCATTTTAGAAAACACTTATTGTGGGATATGTCGTCACTTCGCATTATGTCAATCTTTTTCCTCTTTGAATTCACTCAAATAAAGTGATATTTGTACGAGTTCTTTCAAAACAATCATCATGTCATAAACAAAGTTGCTTTATGGTTATGCCGAAAGCCTGTATGAGTGAATTCCCAACATTTCATCATTGGAGTCAGTATGGATTCAATAATCCAAATACTATAGTGATTTACATTTCACTAAATTGACTCATTAGTTTCTCTAAACTATATTTCATTCCAAATATATTAGAGGCTATAAAAGATGCAATCAGTTACATTCTCATCATTGTGAGGTTCCACATGATATCCATTTACATGGGTTACTTTGGAATTTAACAAGGTGTGATTATCTCTCGGTACATGTAGAGATTTTGTGACGTCTTTGCTCTATCTTGAAAATAAATTTTGAGCAATGGTGCGCTCGATGATCCAATCCTCGTAGTTACATTATAAGGACATAGTTCAACAACTAGTTTAAATTCTTAAGCTGGTGGGAAGGAATCCACTATCTGTTCGGCATTGAGTCTTGAGATGTTAAATAAGTGGTGTGGCCTTATTAGTAACAAAAGTGAGATTCAATTCAAGTACTTTAGATTGAATATATGTTACGTTTCATGGGGATGCTATATTTTTCATCCGGATATATCTCAAGTGCTTTAGAGAATTTATGTCTCGGGGGGATAATGTACTTTTCATTCCATAAGCACAAATATTGGATCTAGTTCAAATAAATAGTCAATTGGCTAGACAAAATTCTTCTTGTCATTAAAATTGATATCTCATTAAAGTATGACCTTCTCATAGAAATTGGTTGATGCTATGGTACCCGCATTACATTGCTTGTACCAATATCGGCGAGAAGATTCATTTCCAACTCTTTGGTGGGAGCTAGAATTAAATCTTAACTTCATTATGTATTCAGTTGATACCTATACTTTGATGTCATTACTACCGGGGAAAAAAATACATCTTTGTCTCATAATATATATGTATATTTTCACATGCTTTATATGAGTAGGTACGTCTAACCCTCATTACCCGGGGGTTCTTTCCATTTCCAATTTGTGCTACATTTAGCTTAATTTGAGAAATTTCTTTATCTCAACAGGCCAAAAGAATCTCGCAACACATGTCAACCACTTCCTTTTGGTTGAATATATTACTAAAGATAGTAAATCTCTTGTTTGCATACTTTAATATATACTTGTTCGTTAGTATTACAAATAAAGTAGAAAGATGGAAGAAGAAAAAAATCTGACTCATACCATCTTTTGCGAGTTTTTCCACAAAAGTTGGGATGCATGTGCCAATTTGCAGCATATCTTTTGACTCTGACAGTTACATCAAATTAGATTTTTAGGAACCAAATTTTCTTGACGGTACTGGAGATGTATTCAATATAACTTCACCGGCCAACAGTCATAACCCGACCAAAGATCACAGTAAAATCTAAAGTAACATTCTGGGTCAACTATCAAAGTCAATGTGTGAAGGTCGCCTTGACTTCTTACATGATATGGGCTTAAACCACATCCCATGTTTTTATAGACAACAAGCGGAGAAAAATAGGTGTTGGACATGCTTAAACAGTGACCCAATAAGAAAACAGACATAACAAATAGTAAGAACGGGCCCAAATATGTCATTAGGGTCTAATGATTTACCAATCGTTTAATCTGCATGCAGAATTATATTTCTAAATCCTAGCCGCGTGATACGATCGTATCAGTTGGCATTTTTCAATCCGAGACCCGAGCACACCTTTTCATTTTCTTTTTTCACAAGAGCATAAATGTTGACAATCTCATTCACAGGTAGTACAACAATTAATGTAACGGACAATTAATTCACAAGAGCTTAATGAAGATTAAATAATAAAAATGAAATCACACGACGACATGAAGCAAAAACGGACAAAGCATGATAAATGTTGGATCTAAGAATAATCAAAAATTAATACTCCTACATGGCAAACATACCCTTTTGAGAATGGCATTACGATTCATATTAAGATAATGATCAAAAACAAGACAAAACCTATCATGGGATAATAACACGTGATAGGAAATTACTTGATTGCATTTGTAAACAGGAGGACCCGAACTAAAGAAGGATTTAGGAGTACCTGCAGCCTGCTTCTCGTTCTGATGTTTAAATGGAAACAGGAGGACCCGAATTAGAATAGGACAGACCCGAATTGGAACAGGAGGAACAAGATAGGCCGGGTTGGATAGCCCGAGTTGGAACGGGTTGGATCGGCCTTTTCAGCAGATTTACTTTTGCTTTCTCCTTCACAGGTATTTCCCACCGACGACGGAAATGTGGTTTCCCACCGACGTGATTAGATCACAACATAAACATACATCGAATATATTAGTATACGTGATTACATCACAGCATAAACATATACCGCATATATTAGTATTATAAGATGCGATGTATTTGCATTATAAAATGTATTCACAAATCAAATCAAAGATCGGATTTAATCTACACATAGTCACATATATATTTGACGGCTATGCCAAAATCAAAACCATAGATAGCCAAGATCAAAATCATAGGAAAAAATAAACCCAACTTAGCTAATTTGATTCCAGTGATTTCAGCATTAGTTTGACAATTCTTGTATAACTGCGTTGATGTAAATCATCTATGTAGAAGAAAAAAAATAATCAATCGATCCCATCTAGCTCTGCAGTATAGCTTCGTGCATGATAACGTTTTGCAGTAAATTATAAAGAATGAGACAAATAAGTAGAGAATGAGAAGAATTCTATTGATATGAGTTCTATGGTTACATGGATACATAATATCCTTTGTATATATGGAAAAGGGAAAACCAAAGACTTCCGTTTTTGGACCGCACACCCATGGGAATGGACCCTTTAACAGTAAAGTTATTGTTTCCCATTTATAGAGTATTCTTTTCGACACTTATCTTTTTAGTTGTGGAATTTTTCTAAAGGTATTAATTTCAACCGTTAATTTTGAACGGCTGATATTCAAAGGGGTATATGGTGATTTTATACATCTCGAATTGTGCTCATTTTTTGTACGAATGTAGAGTCTTATAAGAAGAATATACCATCAAAATATTAGACTTAAATTCATTATCATTTGGGTTTTGCGGAGAAAATGGCGCAAATCTTGTCCGACCTTGTCCATCTAAGAGTGTCCATGGATCCTTCCTCACAAATCTGATCTATATATTTCAAAGTGGTCACTTAATCATGTTTGGAGCGAAAGTTTTTCCACTAAGAATCACTTAAGAGAGTCGGTTAGAAACCCAAAATCCTGATATAATATTTTTGTGTGAGACCAAATTTGAGGAATATAAACTGAAACCTCTTCTAGCTCCATTTAGTTCCGCAAAATTAAATTTTCGCGGTCGGGAGGTCTTTCAGGGACTTGTTTTTTTAATGGAAAAATGAATTTTCTTGTGAGATAATTAGTTGTGAAAATAACATGATTCATGCCTTAGTTCAGGGTGATCCTAGTAAGCCATCTTGGTTACTTCTTTTGTGTAAGGTTATTGTCTTTATAGTAAAATGAAAAGTCGGTAGAATTTATCAAGTGAGCTGAGGCATAATGTTTTTTAGTCGTGTGTACTTCTTGGGGATTTTAATATTTATCTTATGGATAATAATCAAGATGCTGCTTCTTCCAATGATGGTTAGATCAATTGAATACTTCATTTTATTTGTTTAGAGGATATTGGTTATGTTGGCAAAGGTCATGCCTGGACTAGCACACTTAGGTACCGGTAAGAAAATGTCTAGAATTGATTTGGCACTTGGTAATAGTGATCGGAATACTTCAATCCATTCTAAAGTATGGCATTTAAATCAAGTTGAAAGTGATCATAGCCTTACTATGCTCATTTCTGAGTATGATCAACCAAAGTTGTGGAAACCATTTAAGTTTTTCCTTACTTAGTTACATGATAAAAGTTGAGTAATGGAGATTGCTAAAGCTTGGGATGTTGAATGGTCGGTTCACCGGCTTAGCTTACTAAAAAGAGGCAAACTACTAGAGATATTTATCAAAGTGGAATAAAAATAATTTTGGTGATATTAATCAAAATATAGATAACATGTAGAACCACTGTCATTCAAGTTCAACCACATTCTCAAAAAAAATAAAAAAATAATAACCACAAAACTTATGAGATGAGTTACGAACTCAATAATTGGCATCAAATTCAACATGAGTTTCACAAGCAGATTCAAAGGACAATCTCATCAAATATATGGATAACAATACAAAGTATTTTCGCACTTTGACCAACAGAAATAAAACCAGATGTAATTTTTATTCTTTAAGAAGTAAACATGATATTTGGTTGCATTATGTAGAGGATCTTTGTACTCTACTTACTAATCATTTTCAAGAAATAATTTTTTTTTTCTTGTCCTCCATTGGAAAACGACATTACAACCCGCTTCCCATCATTATCACCGAAGATGATAATAGTATGCATCTAGCATATCCTTCTAATGATGAGACAAATGTCACTCTCAAGAGATGAAAAGTCGGTCTACTCCAGGTCTATAAGGATTCCAAGCTAGTTTTTATAAAACTCGGTGGGATATTGTTGGTGCTAGGGTGTGTAATATGGTTAAGCAGTTTTTTATAGTAAGTATGTCCACGAGCAAATGAATAAAACTTATAATTCTTTGATACCCAAGAAAAGTTAACCCAGTAATCCTTCTGATTTCATGTCTATTTGATTGTGTAATGCTTCTTATAAGAATGTTTTTAAGATTCTAGTTAATAAAATATAAAGCCTTTAATGCGGAAAATTATGTCCTTATTACCAAGCTGCTTATATTTATGGAAGACTCATCAGTGACAGTATCATTATTGCTCATGAGCTGATTTACACTATGAGAATGAAATAAGGCGAAGGTGGTTCGCTAGATCTCAAAATGGATATGTGTAAATCCTTTGATAAGCCGGAATTAAAATTTCTTCTGAAGGTTCTCAGAAGTTTTGGGTTCTCAGACTTGACCTAGTTATTAAGTCAGTGTATTAGTACTACTTCCTTATTAGTACTTCTAAATGGCTCTACACGTGATGAATTTGATCCAACTAGAGGAATAAGGAAAGGGGACCCTTTGTTCCCTTAGTTATTTATTTTGTCTATGTAATGGCTTTCTAGGACAATCACAGAGTCTCGTGGAACTAAAACAATCGGCATAACTGCAACTAGGGGAATTTTTCCTATTAATCTTTTGGTGTTTGCAGATGATTGTTTGATTTTTAATTTAACTAGTGTGACTAACCTTCTGCAAGCAATGCAGGATTTTAGCTTTCAATCTAGTCAGGTCATTAATTTTGATAAATTCTAAATTTTATTCAGTAACAACATAGATCCAGACACTTTTGATACCCTTAGTAATATTCTTGGAGTTAAACATATGCACAAGAAGAAGAAGTACTTGGGATCATTTTTTTGTATTGTCAGGTCTAAAATGAAATCTTTTGACGAAGTTATTATGACATTTGAAAAAAAAGATTAGCTAACTGGTAATCCAAGAGTCTCAATCAAGCTAGTAGAACAATAATGGTAAAGTTGTACTCAATTCAGTCTCTTGTATCAATTAAGCATATCTGAAATGCCAAAAAAATCTCATAATTTCACTTCAGATAAAGTTTTTATGGGGTTACAAATCCAACATATATGTGGCAATTTTATTACTTGGCACAAATTAGGAAAACAAAAACAGTTAAGAGGTCTAGCTTTCACGGGCTTGGAAATGCTCAGTCAAGCTATACTAACCAAACTGGCATGGAGAATATGTACTCAGTCTAATCATCTATGGTTCAAGTACTAAAAGCTAAATACCTCAAGAATGAAGAATTCATTCATATTTCAGCCGAGTTGGGTCTTTGAGTAATCCGACAAAACTATTGCATGAACGTTAATAACTACAAGAAAGCTAGAATTTGGATTGGTAAATGGATTCTAAACCTGGATAATCTGTTAAACCCTGTAACTTTAAGTAAACTTCAATGTGAGTATATTCGTGTGGTTGATTCCAAACTTAAATTGCTGGAATCTTAATTTACTTAATACTCTTTTTGGTTGTGAATAATCAGTAAAATCACAAGGATGCTAATTTCTTCATTCAGAAGAAGGTATATTATCTGGAAACCAACTAAAGATGGTGATTTTAGTTGTAGAAAAAATATTCAATATTGCACCCATTAATGATTTTGTGCCTAAGAAGGTGTGAATGTTCTATGGAAAATACACATGCCATGTGGGGTCAAGATGTTTATATGGAAATGCATTAACGGCATTGTCCCAACAAGAATAAGTTTGCTTCATTTCTATACGGCTATTGAAACTCATTGCAGCATTTATAACTGCAACGAAGAAATTTTATATCACATGTCATTGGAGTGTGATCATTTTGGAATTGCTTTGAACAAATGAAACCTTATACTACTTGTACCATTTGTAACTACAATGAAAAAACCTTATACCACCTGGAACATTTGCAACTGCAATGAAGAAACCTTATACCACCTGCCCACCCACTATAAGCTTTGAACTAACCATATCCAGTCATAATAGGAATACTCATACTATTTTGGTTCAACCTAAATTTAAATTTAAATAAATATTGATGTTTCATTTGATTACTTAACAAACAATCTTGGTACTAGTTTGGTTTTATGCAATTCTATAGGTGAATGTGGAGGTATTATGTGTTCATACGTAAATGTGATCTTAAACCTTGAGACTGGGGATTCTATGGCAGTACGTGAAGCACTTACGTGAACTAAGTCAATGAATATTAACAAGATTCATATAGAAACATATGTAAAAGTATTTTTACTCTATCAACGCAAACATTCTTACAGTCAATTGGGAGAACAGAAAATTCCTTAGAGAAATAAAACAACTTTTTACTAAATTTTTAGTTTTGGAATGCACATGTCAGGAGAAATCGTAACAACTAAGCTGACTCAAATCTGGAAAAAGCTAGATGTGATAAACTTACTATCGGAGAGTATTGTAATTTTTCTCCTTGGATTATTTCTTTACTAGACAGGAAAAGCAGCCATATAATTCCTTGAGGCTAATAAAATTCTAATTTATATGAATATATATATATATATATGGCTTCAACTACTCATGTAATGGATGTGGGAGCATCAACTCCGTTTCCATGAGGTCATTTACCCACTTTATTTGTTCTACACAATATTTAAAAACCGTACATGACCGGCCGGTCCAACCGATGAACCAGCGAACCAGTTAAAAAGGTGGGTTGGGTCAATAGTGACTCAATAATCTGTTAAAAAAATCATCGAATCGGGTGAACGGGACGATCCAACCGGTGAACCAATTGACCCGGCATGATTTTTATCCGGTTCACCCATTTGTTTTCCATCAAAAATTTCAAACGGTGAGCACAAAATCTTTACCCATTCCATAAAATCTAAAATTCATAAAATATAAATTCTTCATTATTCATATATAGTTGTTATGATTCACTTTTCTCTTAAGATATTCAATAGTAATTGAACAATAAATTATGCTTTAAAGAATCTGTTCTATTATACATAGATCAAAAAATACAAAATTCACAGTGAAATATTTACATAAATTAATCTTCATACAAAACAGATGCTTGTTTTAAAGTTATGGATATAGCAGTTCTTCAATTTCCTTGTTGCGTATTTGTTACAATACATCTTCAATTTCTCATTAAACTATAAAGATGGTGTTGTGTGATAGAGATACGGAGAGAGAGTTAGGGAGGCAGGAGGCGTGTGGGTGATATATGAAGAAGAAGAAATGCATCAAATATTAGGTCAAGCACTATGGTGTGTCGTTTCCCTTAGATATAGATTGTTTGAAGCTAAGGGAAATGGGTCTCAGGGCAATCTCACTATGGTGATGTACCATCCCTTAGCTATACTAGTTTCCGTGTAGATAGTACAAACCGGAAACTGAGTTTCTGTTTGTTTGTTTTTTCCAAATTATTTTCCGGTATGACTATTTGTGTAGGTTATAAGATAGTTATTAAGAGAAAAAGGAGATATAATAAGTTTAAAAAAAAAGAATTTTAGTAAAAAAAAAAATGAAAAAGAAAAGTTTTAGTGTAAAACTTGGAAAACCATAAACGGATACTTAGTTTCCGTGTAAAATGTGACAGATACAGAGTATCCTTTTCAACTGTCAAACAGATACACATTTCCGTAAGCAGAAATTTACACGGGAACCTTCTCTATAACTCGCATCAAATGTGATAGATTTTTAAGTATAGCTAAGGGATACCGCTGCACTTAAGCTACATGGAAGACCATAGTGGTTGGATTTCATTACAAATAGGGGATATCTAAGGAAAATCTCTCACCATAGTGCTTGTCCTTAGGGGTTAGTGGTAGTGTTAGAGCACTGCTCGGCCGAACTCGCAAGTGTTGCTATCTCAAGCTTGTTGTCAAGTTTAGTTTTCAAAACTATAAGTCTTGATTTCTAGGCTACTTATAGCTAAGTCTCGGATTATGATAGAAAGTGTAGTTGAGCATTAGACTTCACAGCGTTCATCGAATGAAGACGAAGAACTACTAAGGGGAGCTTGTGGAACTTCATCAACAAAAGGTATGTGTAGACTTGAACTCATCTATCATATCTACTCTATCTCTTATTTGAGACAAAAGTCGTATAGCTATATAGACTTCGATTATGAACATTTGATATTTCGAGCTGAGTTTAACTCGCTTACATATTTCTCGATATATGTGTTGGTAAGCTTTCGCTTTAACCAAGTTCATCTTATACTCTTGACGAAAGTCAAAAGATGATCATATGAAAATCGCTTGGTAACATCTTACATGATTTGTGTGATACAGTCATTTGATGTAGACTCGGAATGTTTCGTATTGATTATTTTGATAACTTGAAAATTGCTTTGATGCTACTAGTTAGTGAAAACAACTATTCTCATCCTCTAAGAAAGTTTCAATGATTGAAATAAAGTTTAGAACAAATGGATTTAAGCATAGTATGCGTACTTGCATATATGTAATCCATGTCCGAGAACCATTGTATGCATACCTGTATGCGTACTTGTTGGATTTGAGAAAGTCCGGGAACCTGGTATGCAAACCAGTACGCGTACTGGCGTAAGGTTCAGGTCCGGGAATTTCTGCTGAGTTTGGATGGTATACGTACCAGTTCGCGTACTGGCGAAACCCAAACTTGGTCCGGCTACTTAGGTACACATACCTGTATGCATATCTAAGTGGACGATGTTCTAAAATCGATTTGTTCATGAACTAATACATTTATATAATAAGGAATGCAATCTTTTGCAAACCGTGGCTATAATATTCATGAGTGAATCAAAATCGATTTTGCTTCAATCGTGTCTTGTACATTTATATGAGAATATAAACAATTGAACAACTCTAGAACTAGTTTTATTTGAGTCATCTGAACTAGTTATGGTTAAGATGAATAAGGTTGATATGAAAGTGTTCATATGGCTAACTTTGATTAAATGTTGTTGAGCTAACAAGGTGTACACGTTAAGGTACGGTTACTCATATCTAAATGAAGGTGCATTTCATTTGTGTGTAACAAGCTAAGTTCGATCTAACGGTTGAAAGATATTAGCTTGAGTCTAATCAGGTTCTCATCTAACACTGAATATTGAATGCTTTATTACCAAGGTAACATTGATTGCAAACCCTGATTTGAAGACTATATAGAGGAGAACTCTAGCAACTGGGAAACCTAATCCCCACTCCTCCTGTGTGATACTAGTTGCGACTAGAGTCGATTCTCCTTTAACCATAGGTTTTTCACGAAACCCTGTAGGTTAACGACTTAAAGACTTCATTGGGATTGTGAATCCATACCCAACTATTTTCTTTGTAGTTGCGTGATCTGATCTTGCATCTTCTATCGTGATTGAGTATTATCTTCATTAAGATTGGCTCTAGATTTGTTCTTCGGGAATATAAGTCTGGTATATCAATTGGTTCCTGTTCACCTTGATTTATCAAAAGACGGAACAAAAATCATAGGTTTATCTGTGGGAGACAGATTTATCTATACAATAGACTTTTCTGTGTGATACAAATTTGTTTATCAAGTCTTCGATTTTGGGTCGTAGCAACTCTTAGTTGTGGGTGAGATCAGCTAAGGGAATCAAGTGCGTGGAGTCCTGCTGGGATTCAGAGACATAAGGAGCACAACTGTACCTTGATCAGTGTGAGAATGATTAGGGATCAATTACATTCCAGTCCAAAGTTAACTTGGAGTAGGCTAGTGTCTGTAGCGGCTTAATACATTGTGGTGTTCAAATCTGGACTAGGTCCCGGGGTTTTTCTGCATCTGCGGTTTCCTCGTTAACAAAATTTCTGGTGTTCGTGTTATTTCTTTTTCGCATTATATTTTGTTATATAATAGAAATATCACATGTTGTGCGTTAAGTTCAATCAGTTCTTGAATCCGACCTTTGGTTTGTTGATTGAATTGATTGACATTTGGATATTGGTTTGTGATACCGTCCAAGTTATTTCTCTTATTCAATCGGGGTCGCAAATTCCTATTTGTTTGATTGCGGATTGAATTGAGAAATCGAGATACAAACTCTTGGATATATTTCTATTGATTGAGTCTGACTGTCTAGTTGATTCTCTTGGAATTATATTGGAGTTTGTCCATACAGATTGCTAAGAAAAATATTGGGTGTGGTTGTTAGACCCTCGTTTTTTCAATTGGTATCAGAGCCGGCAAACGCGTTAAAGACCTCATAAGCCTGTGTGTTATAGCAATCTGATTATTATGGACGAGTCTATCTCTAATAACGTACCAGGTTAGAAATTACTAGATGAATTTAAAAGCTTGAATTCACCTGAGAGAACTGTCACATCTAATTCAATATCGAAACATTCTATGCATGTAAAAACTGTTGATTGGGAAACACGCCTAGAAGAACAGTTGGATGAACTTTTTGATGAAGGTGATTCATATATTGATAGAGATGTTGATGAGGAAGTATCAGTGTACGTTAAGTTTTTGGATTCGTTGAAAATTAAGAAGATTACAAATTCTCATGTCACACCTTTTATGACTCCTCTCTTGTAGAATTAGAATTTCGCGACAACGATACGCTCGCGAAATTCTTAACAACGCATTACAAAAATGTCGCAGAGCACTTTGAGAAACGACACAATAGGTGATATTAGCTTAAACATAAGGAAAATGTAATAACTTTGCGAAGATTAGAAGATCTGCAAAATTAACATTTGTGAGCTTGCGATATCATCGCAAGCCAGATCCGAAATTAGGGGAAATCTTAGTTGTATATGAGCTGTCATCCACTAGGTAGCATCCTATATAAAGAGAAAGGTATGAGAGAGAAAAGTAACTTGTATTATTATTATCTTCTTATTCTTCCCCAAAAACCAGAGAGAGAGCTCCAAATACTCATTAATGGAGTCTCAATGTAATTCATGTGTAATTCAATGATCATAGTGAAACCTAACCCCGTGGATGTAGATCATATTGATCGAACCACGTAAATCTTGTGTCTTATTTTTTATTTTCATTATTTTTATCTTTATTTTCATATCAAATAAGTTTAGATCTAGAAATTATAGTCATGATAATACAAGGGGTGTGTTGTAGGATTTCCTGCAACCACATTTTTGGCGCTAGAAACAGGGAGGAGTAAAGGATTTATCCCTCCTGTAGCTTGTTGGTTCAAAAAATTCCATGAAGATTAGCTATTGTTCATATTTTTCTAGATCTACAAAGTTTAGGTTCAAAAATGGAAATTTTATGGAAGAAATCACACTTTCAGGGAGTAAACATCATCAACAATTCAAAGACATGAAAAGAGTGAGAGAAAAGATTAGTTGTTGTGGTGAAATTTAAGGAAAAAATGGAAGTTTCAGTGGAAGATTTTCATGTTCAGGAGATGAAGGCAAATGTGAAAGAAGTTAAGGAAGGACGAAAAAAAGATAAGAGGCTGATGCTGCAATTTCTATCACAAATAGAAATTCGCACAGATGGTTCAAGGCTGAGCGAACAATAAATAGGTCACGGGTTAGAATTTGCAGAGACACATATTTTTCATTTTCTTCTCATTTGCATGGGAGAATAAAAGAATAAGGAAAAACGTTATGCGTTAATTTCACAGAGAGGTTCTTGCACAATTGGTCCATAGAGCAGTATGTGCGTTCGTGGTCGCAAGTTCAAATTCGCTTGCGAACATAGTTTTCTTCTTTTTTACAAAGAGCGAAAAAATGAATAATTTCGCAATATTGTTCATTATTTCGCAAACAAGAGGCAGCACAATTGGTCATCTGCGAAGTTAATGAGTTCATGGTCGTGTGATCAAGTCCCAACACATGCGTATTTTTTCGCACAAATATTTCTTTGATTATTTCGCACAGAAGAGAGTTGATAATAATTTCGCAGAGATATTTCGCAAAGAAGAAGCTTGCACAGTTGGTCAGGAGGCATGAATGCAAGCAGCAGGTCGCGGGATCAATTCTTGCTTATCGCATGTTTATTTTTGTTACGCGAAATTTATACAGAATTGTCTCTCACACAGTTGGAATTTGATTACTTCGCAAGAACTTTTATTATTTCGCAAGAGAGGCTTAGCACAGTTGGTATGGTGTGAGAATATGCAAGTAGCAGGTCGCGGGTTCAATTCTTGCCTTTCGCATCTGTTTTTTCTAAGCGACATTTATACTTCATGCAACGTATTTTTCGCGCGAGATTGACAACAACAGCGAATCACATAAAATCTAAGTACCACTTTCCTTGAACATTTTATTTTTACAGAAAATAAAAGATTTTTGATTTGATTTACAAAAGGCGATATAATCGCAGAATTACAGAAATTTCAGAATTACAAAGATTCCACAATTACAAAAGAAACCGAGAAAAATCTCGCACAGATCAATTTATATATTTCTCTTGAAAATTTGCTTTGTTTCAAATGAGAATGATATCTAACATGGAGAGTAGTAGGAGGCAAAATAAGACCTTCCATCAACAGGCTGCATAAGAGCTCATTAGGATCATTTCCATGAAAGATGTTTATCGGATGAGACGAAACAAGTTATACAAAGGAAATCAAAACAAATAAAAACGATTTGAACTTGCAATTAAATGAAAATTTTTGATAAAAGAAATGTTGAATACTAATCTAAATTCTTATTTGCGTTACAACATTGCATGAGGCAGAGAACGTGGAGTATAATTCCGCAATACTTCTTATTCGCAATCAAGGACGGATACTTCTTATACTTCTCAAAGGATACTTCATACTTCATACTTCTTATATATTTTGAGGATTAAGTACTTCTTATACTTCTCAAAGGATACTTCATACTTCTTATATATTCCGAGGATTGAGTACTTCTTATACTTCTTCAAGGATACTTCATACTTCGCATACTTCAAGAGATGATACTTCTTATTTACTCCGCAACGCTCCGGAACTTCACAAAAGAATAGAGGCAAGTACGTATTTTTCAAGTCCAGTATTCTTTTGCTCGTTCCTTCATCAACAAAGATCAAAGACTACTCCAACAACACGTATCTCTCTCCAACAACTACAACAATGGATTTTTTCCTGAAGATCGATATTCAAGCAATATTCAAGAAAAAAGAAGCAAGATGTAGGATCAGAATTTCGCGAAAACGATACGCTCGCGAAATTCTTAACAACGCATTACAAAAATGTCGCAGAGCACTTTGAGAAACGACACAGTAGGTGATATTAGCTTAAACATAAGAAAAATGTAATAACTTTGCGAAGATTAGAAGATCTGCAAAATTAACATTTGTGAGCTTGCGATATCATCGCAAGCCAGATCCGAAATTAGGGGAAATCTTAGCTGTATATGAGCTGTCATCCACTAGGTAGCATCCTATATAAAGAGAAAGGTAGGAGAGAGAAAAGTAACTTGTATTATTATTATCTTCTTATTCTTCCCAAAAAACCAGAGAGAGAGAGAGAGCTCCAAATACTCATTAATGGAGTCTCAATGTAATTCATGTGTAATTCAATGATCATAGTGAAACCTAACCCCGTGGATGTAGATCATATTGATCGAACCATGTAAATCTTGTGTCTTATTTTCTATTTTCATTATTTTTTATCTTTATTTTCATATCAAATAAGTTTAGATCTAGAAATTATAGTCATGATAATACAAGGGGTGTGTTGTAGGATTTCCTGCAACTACATCTCTGTCGAGAAAATAAGAAATTGAAAAGGATTTACGGAGGTCTTTATGGATGGAATCGCTCTTGCAAATCGGTCCTCAAAGATTCCAAGGAAAACCTGAGTAGAAAGTCACTTGAATATGATAATGTTTATGTTAGAGCATTTCTCGGTCGAACTCTCATCCATTGCTATCTCAAGCATGTTTGTCAATGTTAGTGATCAAAACTATAAGTCTTGATTTCTAGCCTATTTATAGATGTCTCGGACTAGGATATAGATAGTGTAGTTGAGCTTAGATCTCTCAGCGTTCATCTCTTGAAGACGAAGAACTACTAAGGGGAGCTTGTGGAACTTCTTCGACAAAAGGTATGTGGAGACTTGAACTCATCTATCACTTGGAAGGTGTATTTCTATTATCTCCTATATTGAGACATAAGTCGTGTTACGATATAGTTTTCTTTATACACATTTGAGATTTCGAGCTGAGTATATCTCGCTTACGTATTTCTCGAAATATGTGTTGGTAAGCTTTCGCTTCGACCAAGTTCATCTTATATCATGAGAAAATTGCCGAGTAACATCTTACATGGTTTGTGTGATACAATCATTTGATGTAGGCTTGGAATGTTTTGATAATGATTATTTCAATATCTTGAAAATTGTTTTGATGCTAATAGTGTGTGAAAACGTCTATTGTCATTATAGAAGAATGTTTCAATGATTGAAATAAAGAGTTGATGATGTAACCATCTTTGGATATAAGCATATACAGTGTGTTCGCACATTAGTGTATAAATCCATAAACTAGGAACCAAGAGTATGCATATGTGTGTATACGAAATTGGTGAAGGATACAAGATAAGTATGCGTACCCGTAGCATACTGGCGGAAGTTTTCGAACCGAAAATTTCTGCTGAGTTTGGAAACTTAACAAACTCAAAATCCGGTTGCTTAAGTACGCATACCCGTACACATACTTAAGCTGGTTACTTTGTCAAATCGGTTAGTTCATAAACTTAAACATATAAATCATAAGGAATGCAATCTTTGCAAACCGTGGCTAAAATTTTCATGATTGATTCAAGTGAATCAAACCGATTTGGTTTCGATTGTGATCTTTGTATAATTGAAAAACTCTTTAACTAGTTTCATTTGAGTCATTTGAACTACTTAAGATGAATAAGGTTGATATGAGAGTAATCATATGTCTAACCTAGATTTAACTATTTGTGAACCAACCTGGTGTACACGTTTAGGTACGGTTACATAAACCTAAATGAGGGTACATTTCATTTGTGTGTAACAAGCTAAGTTCGATCTAACGGTTGAGAGATATTAGCTTGGTTGAATCAGGTTTTTCATCTAACGGTGAATATTGAATGCTTTGTTACCAAGGTAACTTGGATTGCAAACCCTGATTTGAAAACTATATAAAGGTGAACTCTAGCAACTGGGAAACCTAATCCCCGCACCTCGTGTGTGTTACTAGTTGCATAACTAGAGTCGATTCTCCTTTAACCTTAGGTTTCTTCTCGAGATCCTGTAGGTTAACGACTTGAAGACTTCATTGGGATTGTGAAGCCAGACCCAACTATTATCTTTGTAGTTGCGTGATATGATCTTGCTGTTTCTATCGTATTGAGTGCAATTAAAATAATTGGCTCGAGATTTTATATCTCCGATAGGCAAGATAGAAAAGTAATCACAAATAAACTTCATGTCATCGTTTGTGATTCCACAATAACTTGTTTCGCTAGTCGATTAAGTTTATTTTGAGGTGATTGATAATTCTAGGATGTTCTTCGGGAATATAAGTACGGGTTATAAACTGGAGCCTGTTCACCTTGATTTATCAAAAGACGGAACAAAAACTCTTGGGTATTTTTGTGGGAGACAGATTTATTCAATCCTATAGACTTTTTTGTGTGAGACATATTTGTGTATCAAGTCTTCGAATTTGGGTCGTAGCAACTCTTAGTTGTGGGTGAGATCAGCTAAGGGAATCAAGTCTGTAGTATCCTGCTGGGATCAGAGACGTAAGGAGTGCAACTGTACCTTGAATCAGTGTGAGATTGATTAGGGTTCAACTACAGTCCAGTCCGAAGTTAATTGGTAGTAGGCTAATGTCTGTAGCGGCTTAATACAGTGTGGTGTTCAATCTGGACTAGGTCCCGGGGTTTTTCTGCATTTGCGGTTTCCTCGTTAACAAAATTCTGGTGTCTGTGTTATTTCTTTTTCGCATTATATTTTGTTATATAATTGAAATATCACAGGTTGTGCGTTAAGATCAATCAATTAGAATATCCAACCTTGAGTTGTTGATTTACATTGATTGACACTTGAACATTGGTCTTTGGTACCGTTCAAGTTACTCCTCTTATTCAATCGGGCTCGCAGATTTCTATTTGCTGATTGCGGATTGAATTAAGAGTTTGAGATATTAAACTCTTTGATATACTTTATTCTAGATTGAGTCTGACTGTCTAGTTGATTCTCTAGAAAGTGTATTGGAGTAAGTCCTCTCAGATTTCCAAACGAATTGTTGGGTGTGGTTGTTAGACCCCTGCATTTTCAATTGGTATCAGAGCGGGCAAATACATTAAAGACCTCATAAGTCTGTGTTTGTAGCTATCTGAGGATGAACGATATAGTCTCTGATAAACGCATCCCAAAAAATAAAAGTTTGTTTCTATAAAGTCTATTAAAGAGAAAGATTTGTCAATCTCGAATGTAGATGAACCTTGTGTTCCAATGAAACAGACGTACGTTGACAAGTGTTTCTCTGACTACCTTACTGACGAGTCCTTCTCTGAAGTTGAAAGGAATGCAGCCAAAGAGAGTTTAACGATTCTAAAACTCTTTAGGATCCAGGCGAATAATGTCAATCGTTCGAAACACAAAGTCAATGTCCTAGTTGGTATGGTAAGTGAGTGTGACTCTCGTTTAAAGATTCTTCAAGAGGAAATTACCAAAAAGGATGCTTTGAAAATTGAACATCTCTTAAGTAAACTCTCCATTCAAGAGTGTTCAAATGAGTCTACCATACCAATTACTTCTGATTTAACTGTAAAGGAATCAGTTTCAGAAGTAAAAACGAAAACCCTTCCTGTTGAAAAAGATGTGCATGTGTCTTCCGCATCACACGGAAGGAAGAATTCTCCCAATGGTGTTAAGATTGTTTTGTCTAATCACTCAGGTGATCAGAAAGTGTGTCTCTTTTTTGATTCAAAAGGACCGAGTAAACAAAAGAGGAATTCTAGGTTGAATGACAATTCTATTATTCGTCTTCAACACACCTTAGATTTAATTATCAACGGTGTAACGTACATTCGTATGTCTAAACCAATTGGTTTTAGTACTCACCCTGTGTACCCCACCAGGAAAGTCAGTTCAATGTGTTCCTCAAATGTTCAAACACATAACAGTCTTCCTAAGCCATATCGACGAAGAAGAACTCATGGATATTCTTCAATTAAGAAGGGAAATTATGTTGTTCATGATGTGAAAAAGGTACCAGAAGAAGGAAGCAATGGAAAAGTGGGATCCAACCTAAAAAGGATAATTGAAGGATATAAAGATATCATCAACAGGCTGACATGTCCCTCTATAAACTCTTCAGTTAAGAATCAACACTGTGCGTCATACTTTGATGATAGCAAGTTTTATGATAACTTTTCACATCATAATGGTTTTCCTCCAAAGATCAGGAAAAAGAGGCTTAACCATAAGCAACGTTCATTTGATAAGCTCAAGGCTCATACTTGTGCTAATTAATCACAACAAAAAATCCTGGTTGAGTGAGATATAGTCAGGTATACTTGATGGCAAAGTGTTTTTGTCACTCTCTAGCTATTTTCTTATCGCTCTTAGCTGGATTGTCTATCACAAACATTTTTTCATAAGTATTTGTGTTTGTCGTGTCAAGCTTTTGATTTCTTAATTTCTTTTTGAAACTCTGTGTATCAAAAAATTGCTACTCTTATGCTCTAAATTTTCTCTCATATGAGTATACAAAATTTATTGAGCTAAGATATGTGAAGCTTCTCACATAGGCGAACATTCTTTGTTGAAAAGTTTTTTAATTGAATCTTTCTCTTCTTGAGATTGTTTATGGATAACGGGCCAAGTTTGTGTGCATACGGGTATCCTTGTTACATGTTACGAACCGACTTTAGAAACCCTAATCTCATGGTTCCTTGTTACATTTCCCGTGAGCCGAGCGAAATGTTGAACCTCACAAAGATGCACTGCAAGAAGGGAGTGCTTTAAGTTCGAGAGATCAATCTGTAAGACCCCGGCCTAAACCAAGAACAATGGCCGTT
Source organism: Papaver somniferum (assembly GCF_003573695.1). Lineage (NCBI taxonomy): Eukaryota > Viridiplantae > Streptophyta > Magnoliopsida > Ranunculales > Papaveraceae > Papaver > Papaver somniferum. Next base: position 128,235,761 of record NC_039367.1, on the reverse strand, counting down.
CCAGAGTCAATTCGGTCACAAGAGAGGATGGGTTGATCTGTAGGAGGGAAGCTGAGAAATGTGTGAGATCAATGGTGATCTAAGATTGTAGGTGTGTTGTGAATTCAGCGTAAGAATGCTCTGAATGATTGAGTTTTGCCCAATTGAGAGTGATTTCTGTGAGTTCGTGTAGACGAAAGATTGTCTGCATGAACTTTGATAAGAAATTGCTCGTTTAGGCGACTATTGTTCGAATGTTCAAAAACTCATGTCCTTTCAATCAGGATTCAGAGACATTTTATAATGCCAGAGTTGAAAACACCATGATCCCATGAAGTGTGACAGTTGCTGGAATCAGAGAGTGGGAAGTGGGAAATCGTGTTTAAAACCAATTAATCATCGTACGGAGACTTGGTTAACTTTTCACCCACTACTTTGCTGACTCTTCCAACTGATTGCACGACTCGCTCACATTCTCATCGTGGGTGAACACACGTGCCGTAGACCGCAAGACCAAAACCCTAAATAATATCCCCCCATGTGACACATTGAAATCTCGTGATTGTGGAGTCAGTTGCTGACTTTATGGGACGATGAGTCCATGTAGTGCTGAGTTGAACATGATTAGCAAACGTTCTGAAACTCGTGAATTTAATATGTCTGCTGAGACGAGGTATCGTTATAACCTAAGACGAGCAAACTGCGTTGCTGAATTGTTGAATATTGATAGTTGAACCAATATTCTTTTGATCTGAGCAAATATTGCTAGTCTGAGCGAATATTGCCAGTTTGAGTGAATGTTGCCGGTTCGAGCGAATATTGCTAGTCTGAGCAAATATTGCTCGTTTGATGAATTATTGGTAGCAGGACCAAATAAAATATTAATTTAAATTATTGACTGCTAGGTCGAGCAAAATAAATGAGAATGTTGATCATGGAATCAACATAAAATTATCAGTGTTTGAATTTGCTCAGAATCATGTTTCTGCAAAGCTCTAGATTCAAAACCCTAATTTTACCGAAATGTTGATTTATTGCAAATCAACACAGGACCTGCTACATGGGATGACGGGTTCACCATATAACGCCCAGATGCTCAAATGAGCAAAAATACCAAAGTCTCTTGAGGACCAGTTGGTGAAATCATGATTAACTGCTGGTTTAACCATTTATTAAAATAATGCTCGTGCGAGCGACAAATAATAAAACCTGGTGTAGAAAATATGAGGGACCCGCCAAGAGGTCATGGGACCGGCTCCTGGTGGCCGTGGGACCAATAGATGGTCGTTTGAGCAAACTTCCAATTGTTTGGAAAGAGTTTGAACCTAATATGAGCAACTGAGTAAATTAGGTTAAAATCATTAAAGCATGTGGGACCAGCTGTTTGCAAGCCTCATGGTCACCCTTGGTCGGTCAAGGGGATGTGCCCGTGTCACCATGATGTCCGCGCTTCAGTCCTGAGAATTTTGATATTTTCTGGTGCACGTTTGAGCAACATTTGGAGAAAATATGAAAAATCCATGGTTTTGCTGAAACTGGGAAAAGTACATGAGATGATGTAAATAATAAATAAAACATGGGATTTCAAGGTGTGGAACCGGCACGGCTAGGGCATGGCCATCCGGCTGACAGACGCGGTCCCACATGCTTATCCCAGTTTTATGTGATTTTATGTGTTTTTTCTGATTTGAGGGAAATTTCATGAAACTGGAGAGTTTGGTGAAATTAGGGAACTCTCATGAGATATAAAATAATAATAAAATAGGAAATGGGAGTGTGGGACCGACATGGCCGGCCGGCAATGAGCGCGGGACCCAAGCCACTCTTCCCAATTTTATGTAGTTTTGATGATTTTAGCTAACTTTCATAAAATCAAAAGGATTTGTTGAAAACCAAGATATTTTGTTGAAATCAAGGAGTTTTCATGAAATCAGGAAACAAAACACCAAATAATAATAATACAATAATGGCATGTGGGACCGGCTAGAGCCCGGTCCCACAAATTTTCTCTAATTTTTGATATTTTAATAAAATCACGTGATTTTAGAGAAAATACATGAAATTAGGTAATTTTATGGAAAATTCATCAAATCAAGGGAATTTTCATAATTTAAGAGGAAAATAATAATATAATGGGGACGTGAGGTGTGGGACCAGTCACGGCCAAGGCACGGCCGGCTGGTGCTCGGTCCCGCAACACCTTTCCCTACTTTTATTATTTTTGATAAAATCATGTGATTTTAGAGGAAATACATGAAATTAGGTAATTTTATGGAAAATTCATGAAATCAAGAGAATTTTCATAATTTAAGAGGAAATAATAAAATAATGGGGACGTGAGGTGTGGGACCGGCCACGGCCAAGGCACGGCCGACTGGTGCTCGGTCCCGCAACACCTTTCCCTAATTTTATTATTTTTGATAAAATCATGTGATTTTAGAGGAAATACATGAAATTAGGTAATTTTCATGATTTTATGGAAAAATTATGATAAAATATGAAATTGGACGTGGGACTGGTCACGGCATGACCGGCCAGTTGGTGAGCCCAATCCCTTGGTGCTCCTGCTAATATTTTATTATTTTTCCTTCCTATTTTGCATAGGTTCCTCATTCATTCGTATCTTTTGAAATGCTCGTTTGTGCATTCAAAATGCTGGTCTGTGCATCATTTGTTAAGTACACTTGCACCATTTTTGTCACGGCTTATTCGATGCTTAGACGCCTGTCTCGTTGAGTATTTATCACTAACCCGTGGAATTCTGCTGGGAAGAACCACGAATTGAAGTGACGAAATATAACGAAGAATCGTAGAATATTGCTGGATATTCAGGCGATTAATTGACGATTTCATAGAATATTGCTGGATATTCAGGTGATGGCTCGTAGAATATTGCTGGATATTCAAACGATTTAAGATAATTAATTGTCGGCTCTATACTAGAAGGGATTCTTGTCTAGGAGCATTAATTATCTGCGGGTTGAACAATATGAACTTGCTGGAGTATCATATTCCTCTTGCATAATCGGGGAAAATCTGATTACATCCCGAAGACATTGTCGCTCTATACTAGCAGGCATGCTGTCTATGAGCCGCCCAATCTTTCGATTCTACACAGTACGAGATGTGTCGTGGTCTCAGCTGAGAGACTACACATCTAAATCTTCCCTGAGAAACTTTCTCCATCAGAGGTGGCATGAGCTTTCATGCATAGAGACATGAGTCTCGATACTCATCTGATTGTCGGATCTGGAGTAACTACTGAAATTGCTCAGTATTCATGGGATATGCCGTGGTCTCAGCTGAGAGACTACACATCTACATGTACTCTGAGAGACATCCTTCTCAGTCAGAGATTTATGGCATGAGCTTTCATGCTTTAATGAGAGACATGAGCCTCAATACTCATCCGGTTGCCGAATCTGGAGTATAGTTTTACAATTCTACCCTTTGTCGAAAATCCACCATCTACATTAAGTCCCATGCTTAGTGAGGAACAATCATGTTCCTCAGTCAACATTGAATGGTGATTTTCCGGGTACAACATAAATAAGTAATTGAACTTAGTCAGAGGATAAGACATTACCGGATTTCGACTGAATGAGCAGACCATGGTTTGAGCGAAACCCCAGTGGCATAATAGAGCATCGTCCAGTGAACATAAATTGGTGTAGAACCGCTGATTCGATGATGGAATCTTGGTTGGTTCAGGATTCACGGGCCCGACCCAAAAAATAAATCCTTGTTTTAGGAATAGACGCTTGTTCGTTCGTTAGTTTAAGGAACAAACAAAATAGACCTGAGTCTAATGATATAAAATTTTGTCTATGAGCTTTCACGAAAATCAAAATTTTATTTTATATGTGAGATTTCACAAAGTGGAATAAACTCTCGTTTCAAAGGTAGATGCTCGTACGAGAGAAAAGTTTTTTTTTTTTTTTGAATAGACGTGCGTCTGTTAGTAATAAAATTTTGTTTATGAGCTTTCATGAAAATTTTATCTTCGAGCTTTCGGAAATCTTTGAAAATATACTCTCGCTTAAAAGACAGATGCTCGTGCGAGGGAGCAAAAATATATAGATATATTTTTCAAATTTACGTGAGTTTCACGTTAAATATATATATTTTGTAAAATCAATGTTTTGATTTTGAACAACAGTTGAAAGTAGACAATTATAAATGGTGAACTAATGTCTGTATGTGAGTTTTCAAAATTGTAGAATGGACATATGTCCAATTTTTGAAAAACCAGTGGATGTTAAATTCACGTGAGTTGTTCACGGTTCTATGAACATCAAGTCATGATTTTGAATAATGAATTTTGCTCGTCTTTGCAGGTTTGACGGAACGAGCAAGTTTTCGAAATTCTGACCTTATAATCACTACAGCTAGTGAAATTTGTAAATAGGTAAGAGTTGGATTGTTACCATTTTTGCAGACGCTGATGTGAGCACCTTTGTTATGCTTTAATTTCACTGCTTTGATGAAATTTGCACATTTGAATGATATTCTGAAGTAAAAATATCACATGGATGCCGCACCTACTTTGCAGAGGTGTCAAACGGCGGTTATGAGACTCCTTCAGTTGATGAAGAGGAAGAAGCGGTGACTAAGATTTCTCCAAATGCGAATGACGAATTCTTCTTGGTCAAATATAAACCCGAAAAACGGCATCCAGGTTCGAGCACTGTAAAGTCCCATGTCTCTTTGGTGAGTTGTTAGCGCTCCTCACATCATGACTTCTTCTTGCCCGTGCAATTAGGATCACGAGACCAAGGTTTGTTATTCCTTTGCAGAACTTTGCTCTGTCAAGTATTGACGGTCTTCAATTCTGTGCTGCTGGGCAGACGGTTTCAGACTCGAGTGTTAAAGAAGAGGCCGAAGTAAGTATTTCTTCATATAACTTCATAGATAAGATGCTCATTGTTGAGAATATGTCCAGGAGGATGTCTCCATGGAAGTAGAGAGTACTGGTGATGCTCGTTCGGAGAATGACGATAAAGAAAACTCTTAAATCTCAAAACCGAATGAAAGTAATGTTGTTGTTGATGTTGAGACAAGCAATTCTGGTTCTTTGAACGCTTCAGAGCCCACCCAAGTAAGTATTTCTCTTGAATTTTATCCATAGAAGCATAAACTTGTTGATTCATGAATGCATGAATGAGAATCCATGTGAATATATGAAAATCTTTGCCGAAATACGTCACCAGAAAATTCAGAACTTAGCTGTTTAGCAAAAATGCTGAAGAATCTTCGTCCGTTGTCAGATTTCTGCGATCCACCCATGTATCCTTATGCCCAGGAAATTTACAAGATTTAGAAAAGAAGATTTTTAAGTTTTGAACACGTCCAGGGCCTAAAAAAGGCAAAACAGTAAACTTCCAGGAGACTTTCAGAACTTTTTCAGACTGTACGTTGTCTAATGTTTTGACCGCATCTCCTTGATCGTTCATCGGATTGTTATGAAATTTTGACATGTGGTAGAGGACATCCATACGAAGAGAATGGTATATAAAGAATCCTCAGATTCCTTGTAGATTTCTCCCAGTTAGTCATCTTGCACATGGCAGAGTAAAGTCTCTTCAGACGAGCTTGCCGCAAAACGTATTTTCATGACTTTCATGCTATTTGCTCGTGCCTCGAGTGTATAATGATGAACCCTGATGATGTTGGACTGCTTGTATAATGTATTTTTATGATCTCATTTGGTCTCATGTTTAGATTGCTCTAACCTCATGTAATCTTCGTATTAGGTGCCAAATACCGATGTTGAGGATATTGAAACCAATAAGGATAACTCGAGCTGTTCTGGAGTTGTTGATGAAGAGACAACCATCCCTGCACCTCAAGGCCATGAGAAGGTTGTCACTGAAGTTATGGAAACTTCGATTGTTGTTGCTTCAGTGATAGAAGAAACCGAGCCACCAGCAGAGAATACTGAAGAAACTGTTGCCTGATTGTAGATGCTGCCCCAGTAACTGAGAATCGTGTAGTAGTGTATTAACACCCAAGTGCAGGGGTTGTTTTGGTCCTCCATTCGATGCATCACTCCCATACCACGAAATGGTTGGTGGAGGATTTCAATGCTATTGATTCATTTGAGATCAGGACCCTTTGATTGGTACATGAGCATGGTGCTTGCAGCCATCTTGTCTTTCTCAACCGTAAAACATCACGTCTGAAACCCTGGTCACGGGACCATAGCTGAGGTTGCTTTCGAGAGGGGATGATATAATGACCATGGTTTCATGTCTCGACGGTAGCATCACTTTTATGATGAATGATTAGCACAAAAGAGCCTGGCGCCACGAGTCTTGGACTGTGAAACTGATCGTCATGATCAGCGGACCGTCAGTCCCCAGTATTTTGTAAAATCTCTCCTTTTCGTTTTTTCTTCCAGGGGGTTAGTCGTGGGAGAGTTCGAGAGATTTTAATGTATTTAGGTTTTCTCCTGTTAGTCCTGAGGGAGTTTGAGGGAGTCTCTCCAAATCTCCGTTAGTCGTGGGGGAGTTTAGAGGAGTCTCCTAAACTCTCTAGAAAACACATGTTAGTCGCTGGGGAGTTTAAAAAAAGCTCTTGAACTCCCTGTTAGTCATAAAACCCTACAATACTAGGGAGTTGGTTGCTTTGGGGAGTTCGAAGGAGTTTTTAGTGTATTTTGGTCTCACAACAAATCTCTCAAAAGAGTAGAGATTTGGGAAGGAGTTTGGTGCGTAGAAAACCATAGGAGAAAGAAGAGGAAACGTTTTTTTCCAGGTATGTTTTTTTCTTCTTTGATCTCCATGATTGTTTATAATAGTTTGATTTGTGTACTATTTTGATTATTTTTCATATCTTTGATCTCCATGATTGTTTATTTTGATTGTGTGTATAGTTTTTTTTTGTGGGTACTCTCTCTCTCTGTCAAAACCCTAATTTGTGGTTCAAAAGATCTTGGTAAGAAATTGCATGATTTGATTATAATGATATCTTTAAATTCTACCGTTGGAATATGATGAAATTTGAGTTGTCGTAGTTTACCTTGTTATAGAAGTACAGTAAAATTTTCACGCGGATCAGGTCACGTTTGCTACTGCAAAGCTTGCACAATATATGACTATGGTTTGCTGAGTTTAAATCCCGAATAGGGGACTGATTCCTATTTATCTCATTCTCCGCTTATCGGACAAAGCTGAAATTTTAGTATGATGTTTGTATATATGAAGGTTTCCTACTGTAGAAATTTCATGAAGTTATGATCACTTTAGGTACACCAAAGTGTGAGAAATCCGGAACTGAATTCTGTATGCACGTATTGAAAGTAGTCGGGTTCTGAGTAATGTATCTTTTTAATGAACCGTTGGAATGCTATGATTTTTGAGTGTGTTGTGGAATATTGAGTTGTAAGTGTACCATAGAAATTTAAAAAGGATCAGGTAAGTATTAGTACTGCAAAGATTGGACAATCTGAAACTGTGTTTCATGCGAAAAAGGCTGAAGAATTATTTAACATGCGTCATGCTTCTTTGAGGAATGTAGTTGAAAGATTGTTCGGTGTTGTGAAGTCTCGTTTCTTGATCTTTAAGTCTCAACCTCCATTTCCGTATCAGGTGCAAGCGGAGATAATGATAGCTTGTGCAGGCCTACACAACTTCTTACGAAAAGAATGCTGTTCAGATGAGTTTCCGGTCGAGGAAGAGGAAGATAGCCATCCATCAACGCTTGTAAATGACGATGAAATTTTGACACAACAAACTCAAGAACAACAACGTCAAGAAGCTAATGCATGGAGAAAGAGTATAGCGGATGATATGTGGGAAAATGTTCGTGAACAAAGGGAGTTAGAATTGTATGGAGACCGTTAAATTGAAGGGAAAAAAAATTATCTCGTTGCACAAAATAACATACAATTGATACAGAGATATGATCATTTTCATTTATTTTTTTCTTTTGATTAAAGATCAATGTTATTTGCAAATAAGGGTTTATTGTTTCTTAAAAGAGAATGAGTTAGGAGTGAACTCTCTCAAACTCCCCCAAACTCCCTCTAATAAACTCTCTCAAACTCCCTACACTCCCCCAAACTCCCTGAACTCAAAAACACAAAACTCTCTCAAACTCCCTACAATCTCTCAAACTCTCTCAAAATCCCTGAGATTTAAAATACACTCAACTCCCCCGAAATCACTCGAGGACTAACCCCCTGTTCTTCTAGCAAGACTTGGATAGAGGACCTAGGTAGAAAAATTGATGTGAAGACCTAGGTGGTCGAAGTTGGAGGTACCGTGATGAAGTACTTAATGGAAAGACCTGGTGGACACCGCTCGACTTTGGAAGTCATGAATCCCGTCTAAGAATTGCTGCTTGTATATTGTACGCTCTGGAAGCTGTAGGGACCTCATACAAGGTCGGAATTCGATGCTTGACCCCAACTTTTGAATCTAAGAGGCTGAGTTATCTCATGAGAAAAGAATAACTCAATTTGGAGTTGTATAGATCAGCCAATGGAGCGTGCACATTTGTAATTTGTAATCCCGTACAGATTTTTCAGATTCCGTAGACCTGACGGTAAAGGCCATATCTTTCAGCTCGTATGTCCAATTGATGCGCCCTTTTGGTATATTGTAGAAGAAACATAAACGAACATCTTTCGTTGAGGAAGTAGTGTCCCATTCCTCACCCATTGGTACGTTTTTGTAAACCCATGGCCCGAAGTGTGTTGTATCTCATTTGTAGAGGTGATGAGAACATCTTGTAGAAGACTTTGGATTGTGCCCACCAGTCGTGCAAGCTTTTGGAATACTTTCATGTGAGCATGTTATCAGGTCTAGACATCTTGAAATGAATTATTAGTGCTTGGAGAAGTCCGCTTCGTCAAGTAATGCTCCAGAGAACGGTTAGTTGATGAAGCCTTGTCATGAGGATGTTGCTCCTGAGACCGTTGTTGATGCTGAGATCACGACTGAATTTTCTCCAGAAATTCTTGTTGATGCTGAGACCATGGATAAAGTTCCTCCAGATATCCTTGTTGATGCAGATACTATGGTCGGAGTTGCTCCCGAGACCAAAAAGGCTAGAACCATGATCATCGACATAATATTTGCTCCTCCATCCAGTGAGCCTCGTGAAGTGGCTTTGTCAGAGAATTGATGTTGTTGTGGTAGATAACATCAGCATTTTTCATACTGGATGTGATTGGTGAAGAGAGACAGTTCCTCAATCATGCAGGGACTTGTGATGTAGAGAAATCCCGTTGATGAAGTTTCGCGGAATCACCTCAGGTTGCCCATTGTATATTGAAGGAGTTAGTGCCCTTCATGTATGAATGATGTTGCAAGACTTATCGATTGTAGTTTAGTTACACTTTGATCATGCTGGTGTTGAATCAATGTGTCATCGTCGAGATATTTGTGGTGAAGCCAGAGGCGCCACTATCGAAGGTGTACTCTTTGATTGGGAGTACAATTTGAAGGCTTCTTAGATGCTTGAGCATTGAAGCGTATATTCCTTAAGCATCGAACGTCTTAGAGGTTTGATCATCTCGGACATGGAGTATCTTCTGTTGATTCAGCATCCCTTTTGTTGCAGTAGCGGGATTTGACACTTGTGCAGACATCAGAGCTTTCTGATTTTGTGGAACACATGGACTTGCAGGAGAAACGCCCAAAGTATTTTTTGCCGTGTTTGGACATCATCTCATAAATAAATGTTTTAGTGGTTGATTCGGAGAAACGTCAGATTCAACCACTTGGTAATATACTAATGTGGTGAAGCTACCATTCATAACGTCTTGTAGAGTTGCTAGCATAATTAAGTCCTCATGCTAGGATAACATGTGAGGAAATAAATGACATAGACATGGAATGTGACTTTACTGAGTGCGGAACCTCTTGATGAATGTCTATGCATCTTTTGCAGGTTCTTGCTTCAATCTCGTCAAAGTTTGAAATTCCTCAAAGTACTATGATGATGGAATGTCCGTCAAATCTTCTGGATTAGAACTTTATTCGTTGGAGAGATGTGTAACCAAAGGCGCTTTGTAAGTACCCAAATTTTTAGCGTGGATCCACGCTCGTCTGAAGGATATGTCATATCTTGGATCTTCCTGATTATGTGAAACTTGGTTTCTGTCCAGGTTGAACTTATGTTCACTTTGAGAGTGATGCATCCATAAGTATTTCCGAGCGCTCCTTCAAGGCATCTGATTTAGATGGGAGCATGAGTAGCTTCTTGTCGAGTGATGCCCTTGGATCCAATGGTTTTCAGTGGAATGTTGTTGACGGCGGTGCCAGCATCGATCAACGTTCTTCCAAATTCGTTTCTTCTGAGATTGACTGTGGTAAGCAGTCCCCAGTCGTACATCTCTTGATCTGCAGTTGGAGGCTCAAGAAGTATTTCCGGAATATACTTCTTGACACGATGTGGTTCTGTGAACATGTCTCTCCTTTGTGCCTTCGACAGATAAAGCAATTCACATTAGACGGATTGAACTGCCACTTTGATAGGTTGTTCAAAGAGTGTAAAGGTTCTGACTGGGAGAGGATTCTTGTGTACTCCTTTAGTCCCCAGTTGAAGCTATTTTGGATCAACCTTCTCTTTGAAAATGTGCTTCGAAACTCCGCAATCGCTTGTGGGATGATTGACGAACCTGTGGAAGCGGCAGTAACAAGGAATTTCCATGTCTTCTTCAGTTGGTTATTTCTTGATATATGGCAACTTGATTGCACCATCTTGGACCCAGACATCCAGGAGTTTGATCACCTCTTTAATGGAAAAAGGAAAGTCAGGTGCTTCTTGATCAGGAACTCTTGTGCGTTGGTCAGAGGCTTGTGCATCTTGTTCATCCTTCCTTTGTGCTTTTGAAGGAGCTGGGGTATCTTGCGCAGCGGTTTGGCTTTCCATTTGCTCCCTTCTCCAACAGTGTTTGTGGAAGGCTGGAGGTTTTACTGCTTCTTGATCAGACGTCTGCCATCTCGAGTGTCTCGCGGTTCTTCAGACTTTGTAGCTTTTGTTCTTTCCAGTAAAGCGGGCACAGTAGTTGCCGATCTCTTCGCCGCTTCATTAAGCTCTGAGAAGGTCTGAAAACGAATATTTTCCAATAAAGCTCTGTAGACCGGGATCATGTTGTTGATACACAAGTCTACCAGTTCCTGCTCCATGACGTTTGGACAATGACAGTCCAAGGCTTGAACTCTGAACCCTTTAACATAATCATCAGGATGTTCACTGCTCCTTTGAATCATCCTTCCTAGATCATAGAGAACGACTTGCTCTGACACGAAGAAGTATTTTCTGTAGAAAGCATTAATCATCTCTCCCCAATCAGTGATACTTCCTGGTGCGATGTTGTTGTACCAGGTGTATGCCCTGCCTTTCAAGGATTTTGAAAATTCCTCCAGACGGACGACATGGTTGTGCTCGTGTTCGCCCAATAATTCCAGAAACCGAGAAATATGTTTTTGAGTATTGCATGTTCAATCATAAAGAATGAATGTTGGAGCGGTATAACCTTTTGAAAGAGGAATCCTGTGTATGGCAGTATGGAGGTTGGTGACGATGGACGGATGATGTCTTGTCTTTTCATCGATCCTCAAAAAAGCACTCCATATCTTCACGAGTGATGAAACTTGCAGGTTCCGTTGCTGGAGAGTTATCTGCAGCTTTGCGGAATTCTTCATCATGTACAACATGGATTGGAGAGACTTCAGGATCAGCGGTTGAAGATGTTTCTTTAGCTTTTCCTTTCTCGCGCTGAGGCTGAGTTCGTTCAGACGCAAGCTTGTCTGTGAGATTTTTAATATAAACACACAATTGCTTCTGTATTGCAGCCACGTCAGTCTGAACCTTCATGAGATCAACTATGGTAGGATGATTTCCTCTGGTTTCTTCAGGAGACCGATCGAAGAGTGGATTGTTGATGACGCCAGTGCCGTCACTTGCAGGGGTGATCACTGGAGCACCAGTGCTTGGAGGAGTAGTAGTAACATGTGGCATGACATTGCTGGCTGGAGGAGTGGTATTAGCGGTACCACTGAAGCCTGCAATGTTGAGAGGAGTAGTACTTGCGATTGCAGTATCACTAGAAATTGCGATGTGAGGGTCGGGTGCTGAACCCGGATTGGTAACTGAACCGGACCTAAGATCAACCATCTTTGTGAGATTGTGAGATTGCAACCGAGAGAATGATCTCCCACTGTGGTCGCCAATCTGTAGATGGGGAAAACGATTTGCTGGTTTTTACGGAATTGAAGAGTCGTCCGTGTGGAGACTCCGTGAACCGAGCGAAATGTTGAACCTCACACAGATGCACTGTAAGAAGGGAGTGCTTTAAGTTCGAGAGATCAATCTGTAAGACCCAGACCTAAACCAAGAACAATGGTCGTTCCAGAGTCAATTCGGTCACAAGAGAGGATGGGTTGATCTGTAGGAGGGAAGCTGAGAAATGTGTGAGATCAATGGTGATATGAGATTGTAGGTGTGTTGTGAATTCATCGTAAGAATGCTCTGAATGATTGAGTTTTACCCAATTGAGAGTGATTTCTGTGAGTTCGTATAGATGGAAGATTTCTATATGAACTTTGATAAGAAATTTCTCGTTTAGGCGATTGTTGTTCGAATGTTCGAAAACTCATGTCCTTTCAATCAGGATTCAAAGAATTTATAATGCCGGAGTTGAAAATACCATGATCCCATGAAGTGTGACAGTTGCTGGAATCAGAGAGTGGGAAGTGGGAAATCGTGTTTAATACCAATTACTCATCGTGCGGAGACTTGGTTAACTTTCCACCCACTACATTGCTGACTCTTCCAACTCATTGCACGACTCGCTCACATTCTCATCGTGGGTGAACACACGTGCCGTAGACCGCCAGACCAAAACCCTAATTAATATCCCCCCATGTGATACGATTGAAATCTCATGATTGTGGAGTCAGTTGCTGACTTTATGGGACGATGAGTCCATGTAGTGCTGAGTTGAACATGATTAGCAAATGTTCTGAAACTCGTGAATTTAATATGTCTGCTGAGACGAGGTATCGTTATAACCTAAGACGAGCAAACTGCGTTGCTGAATTGTTGAATATTGATAGTTGAACCAATATTCTTTTGATCTGAGAAAATATTGCTAGTCTGAGCGAATATTGCCAGTTTGAGTGAATGTTGCCGGTTCGAGCGAATATTGCTAGTTTGAGCAAATATTGCTCGTTTGATGAATTATTGGTAGCAGGACCAAATAAAATATTAATTTAAATTACTGACTGCTGGGTCGAGCAAAATAAATGACAATGTTGATCATGGAATCAACATAAAATTATCAGTGTTTGAATCTGCTCAGAATCACGTTTCTGCAAAGCTCTGGATTCAAAACCCTAATTTTACCGAAATGATGATTTATTGCAAATAAACACAGGACCGGCTACATGGGATGACGGGTTCACCATATAACGCCCAGATGCTCAAATGAGCAAAAATACCAAAGTCTCTTGAGGACCAGTTGGTGAAATCATGATTAAATGCTGGTTTAACCATTTATTAAAATAATGCTCGTGTGAGCGACAAATAATAAAACCTGGTGTAGAAAATACGAGGACCCTCCAAGAGGTCATGGGACCGGCTTCTGGTGGCTGTGGGACCAATAGATGGTCGTTTGAGCAAACTTCCAATTGTTTGGAAAGAGTTTGAACCTAATATGAGCAACTAAGTAAATTAGGTTAAAATCATTAAAGCATGTGGGACCAGCTGTTTGCAAGCCTCAGGGTCACCCTTGGTCGGTCAAGGGGATATGTCCGTGTCACCATGATGTCCGCGCTTCAGTCCTGAGAATTTTGATATTTTCTGGTGCACGTTTGAGCAACATTTGGAGAAAATATGCAAAATCCATGGTTTTGCTGAACTGGGAAAAGTACATGAGATGATGTAAATAATAAATAAAACATGGGATTTCAAGGTGTGGGACCGGCACAGCTAGGGCATGGCCAGCCAGCTAACAGACGCGGTCGCACATGCTTATCCCAGTTTTATGTGATTTTATGTGTTTTCTCTGATTTGAGGAAAATATCATGAAACTGGAGAGTTTGGTGAAATTAGGGAACTCTCATGAGAGATAAAATAATAATAAAATAGGGAATGGGAGTATGGGACCGGCATGGCTAAGGCATGGCCGGCCGGCCAATGAGCGCGGGTCCCAAGCCACTCTTCCCAATTTTATGTAGTTTTGATGATTTTAGCTAACTTTCATAAAATCAAAAGGATTTGTTGAAAACCAAGATATTTTGTTGAAATCAGGGAATTTTCATGAAATCAGGAAACAAAACACCAAATAATAATAATATAATAATGGCATGTGGGACCGGCTAGTGCCCGGTCCTACAAATTTTCTCTAATTTTTGATATTTTGATAAAATCATGTGATTTTAGAGAAAATACATGAAATTAGGTAATTTTATGGAAAATTCATGAAATCAAGGGAATTTTCATAATTTAAGAGGAAAATAATAAAATAATGGGGACGTGAGGTGTGGGACCGATCACGGCCAAGGCACGGACGGCTGCTGCTCGGTCCCACAACACCTTTCCCTAATTTTATTATTTTTGATAAAATCATGTGATTTTAGAGGAAATAATGAAATTAGGTAATTTTATGGAAAATTCATGAAATCAAGAGAATTTTCATAATTTATGAGGAAATAATAAAATAATGGGGACGTGAGGTGTGGGACCGGCCACGGCCAAGGCACGGCCGGCTGGTGCTCGGTCCCGCAACACCTTTCCCTAATTTTATTATTTTTGATAAAATCATTTGAGTTTAGAGGAAATACATGAAATTAGGTAATTTTCATGATTTTAGGGAAAATTATGATAAAATATGAAATTGGACGCGGGACTGGTCACGGCATGACCGGCCAGTTGTCGCTCTATACTAACAGGCATGATGTCCAGGAGCCGCCAAATCTTTCGATTCTACACAGTACGAGATGTGCCGTGGTCTCAGCTGAGAGACTACACATCTAAATCTTTCCTGAGAAACTTTCTCCATCAGAGGTGGCATGAGCTTTCATGCATAGAGACATGAGTCTCGATACTCATCCGATTGTCGGATCTGGAGTAATTACTGAAATTGCTCAGTATTCATGGGATATGCCGTGGTCTCAGCTGAGAGACTACACATCTACATGTACTCTGAGAGACAGCCTTCTCAGTCAGAGATTTATGGCATGAGCTTTCATGCTTTAATGAGCGACATGAGCCTCAATACTCATCCGGTTGCCGAATCTGGAATATAGTTTTACAATTCTACCCTTTGTCGAAAATCCACCATCTACACCGATTTACTATAAGATCAATATCAAGTAATTAGGATTAACTTACAGGTGTAATTTACTTTATTATAATAAGACAATTATAATGCGGAAGTAAAGTAAATGACATAGCAAGATTTTGTTAACAAGGAAACCGCAAATGCAGAAAACCCCGAGACTTAGTCCAATTTTGAATATTCTCAGAATTAAGCCGCTATACAAAGAACAAAAGCCAACTTCGTATAGTTGAGACCAAGTAAACTACCCCTAGTTACTTAGTTCCCTCAGTATCCCTGCGTCTTCGACCTTTTGGTCACCCACGTGAATCTCAATACGGAAATCACTATCTCAAGTTGCGTTACTCCTTTTGATCATATTCCAAACTGTAAAGGAATAAATCTATTTGGTAACCACTCTATTCAATCTTTGGTAAAAGATATGCTGAGTTGTCGACAAAGGCTCTTATGTTTAATCTAATAAACTCCTTTGTTGGGTAAGATCAATCCGAATTAGTAACTTTGATTCAGATTCACAACTATCAGATCCAGACATTGAAAAATACCACCAAATAATAGTTTCCGATCTAAACGACTTTATGATCAAATATATCAAGAGATAATCCGGATCTAAGTCGAATCCCAACCGATCAAGATGTGTGCACAAAATTTACAAGATACGAAAACTAATTAGATAAATCTTCTTCGTCTTCAAATCTTTGATTATCTTTAAAGTACCTGCACACAAAAACTTGAATCCTCTTGTGATCAATCATGCACAATACGAAGTCTGTTAACAATGGATTATCACAAGATGTCTTTAGATCTGACAACAGTTCTAAAGATCTCGTCATTACTTTAGTCTAGTTTGAGTGATCCTTATGTCAGAAGAGAAGGCTCTCAAGAATAACCAAACTAGGTGAAATCAAACTTTCAACAACCGTTAGTCAATTCAATCAATAATCGAAAACTAAAATAAAAATGCAATTATCTGGTTTCCCACCAACGGTACTCGTAGAGCTTCTTGATCCAACGGAAGTCTTTAAACGAGCGGTCGTAAGAGATTTACCCTAATTAGGTTACTTTCCTCTCCGGATAGACGGATCCACCAAAAACAAATGAAGGTTGTTTGGACAACAAGGAAGTGCAAACTCAAGTATTTTTAGACCAAGGTTGTTTGGACAACAAGGAAATTCCAAAACCGAAAATATTCTCAGATATGCAATAAAGTACCTAATTCCGGTTTTCTTATTTTCAATTAATGTCAAACAATATCTCTTAGAAAATTTCTATTATTAGTTTAGCACATTAACTAATAATCCTTTTTTAGAGTATATGCTTTAATTGCTGGTTCTTAAAACATCGAAAATCGAAAATCATAATTAAATGCTTTTCAATATTTCGGTTTGGGATCACATTGAGCATTGAGGAATATCTTTGAACAATTAATGATAAGAGTTATGCACATGTTCAAATAATGTCGATATCTAGAAGTTTCTTATCTCAGCAAATCCGAATTCCAAATTCACACACAACATAAAGAAATATGTGAATATTGGAAACTCGGTTTTGCTCTAGGGACCGGTTCTACCATGACTCCCAAACTAAGTTAGAACCGATTATACCATAACTCCCAATATAGGTTATGACCGGTTATACTCTGCTTCCCAATACAAGTTAGGATCGGTTGTACCATGTCACTAGATATAGGTTATGACCGGTTATACCATGCTTCCCAAAACTAGTTAGGATCGGTTATACCATGTCACTCAATATAGGCTATGACCGGTTCTACTTTGATTCTCAACATAAGTTAAGATTGTACTTTGATTCTCAACATAAGTTAAGATTGGTTCTACCTTGTCATCTTGCAATATTCAATGAAAATCAGACCAACACATTTATGATTTCCCTTTCGATTATGAAATAAGTCCATACATCTACTTCCTTAAACCAATGTGATAATACACAGTTTCGCATGATGAAATCACACCTATATCCCACACATAATCAAATAACTATATGCATAGATTATGTTGATGTCGTATTTACGAAGTTCAAAAGATAAGCGTCATACTTCGTACTTCAATATAATTCCTTGATACTTTGATCATAATGCTATGACCAAGTCTAATCACTAGAGTATCATAAATATATCATCGGATGTTATGTTTTCAATATAAAGTGACTTGAAAGATACGTTAGGAATGGAAAAAAGTCAAGTCAGTATTACTAATCTCAAGTGGAAGGATGATGTCTTCGTTGTAGTCGTTACTTGCTCACATTCTTTAGCTCTTCATAGTAACACTTGTAAGTCTCAACATTCCTAGTTTAACCTGAACGTAGTTAACTCTAGTAATTAATCAAGCGACTCTAAATGAGTTTTGATACTAAAATATGACAACCAAACTTGACATACCAACGCTTGATGGGTTCAAACGAGCTATGGTCTAACAGTAAACATAGCCAATGCAATTCACAAATTCAACGCTTTAGTGTTCAATGTCAATGTCAGTCGATATCGACTAAGTGGCGAAAGTGATGATGAAGTTATAGCGAGAGCTCTGGAGGAATGACATAGATGGAAAATGTCAATTATGAAGCTCATCTCAACGTCCTTAAGAGATGGAAAGATTCAAACATTTTGTAAGGAGAGTTGTCTAAGCTCCAAGCTGGAATAATTCAAATGCAGGTCAGTTTTCAACAAACCTCTCCCTTCGTCGATGACGAGAATTAATAGATTTTGTGAGTAAATCATCTGTAAACCTTTGCGAGACAAAACTCGTCTGTTAGGGTCACCTAACGATTTAAAGGCTTATTGCACATGATAAATGCAACCTTGATTCCTATGAAAGTGAGTTAAGATAGAAATGCAGAATAGCTGATTAACTTTTTTAATGTAACCGATTTCCAAATTGAGTATTATCTTGTGTTAAAAGATTTTAAATTAATAAAATAGTTTAAACCTCTTAGTTACATTTAATGAAATTGATTCTGCTCGTCCAAAGTACAACGATATCATTTATCTATGAGAGTGTGAATTATGTCGTAGAGTGTAACCTAGATGTAGCATTAAAAAGGTCAAACAAGCATTTAAATTTTGCAAGGATGTGAACCTCAGTGTAACCTAGATGTAGCATTAAAAAGGTCAAACAAGCATTTAAATTTAGCAAGGATGTGAACCTCATTTCCGTTACCCGGCGAGGATATGGACCTCACTCCAGTAAAGCAGGGATTCTAACCTCGCTGTCCTTGCATTTTAAACTTTTTTGGCAGAGGATTGTTTCTTTGCCTATGTCAGTGTTTCCTCTAAGGTTCTCGCCACCAGTTCGCCACAGGTTTTGTCCTTTTCATCCTACTTCCCTCCTCCATAAGAGTCAGCCTACGAGTCCAACTATCTAACACCAAAGCTTTTCGATTCACCTATACAATCCTGATGTCAGATTCATCAAAGACATTATTTGACCTCCAGGCACATACATTGATATGAATCGTGCCAGCTAAAGCCTAAAGGATATGAACCCAAGGAATGGCCAGCTAAAGAAAAAGTGGTCAAAGTCAGAATGTTGGTGAAGAGATTTGTGGTTTTTTTTTCAACCTAAGCATATGTAATAGATGTTTTGTTGTTCCACCTGGGAAGCCAAAGAAGCAACAAGGTTGAAAGGTAGCTTGTTCTTGAGATTCATTCATGTACGAATCATAATAAAACTTGAGCATGAAACAAAAACTAAAACTATCTATACAGGATAGCTCGTTGCAGAATAAGTATATAATGCAGAATTATTTGCACAATCATCTGTAAAGAAACCTTTCATTTCTCATATGCAGAAAGTTACTACTAGTTCTGGTGGTTTACTTACTTTACTGGAGCAGGTTACTTATCTCTCCCTGAAGCTATATTAAAAACCATATACCAGCCAGGAATTTAACAGCAGCATTGCCAATCCTCTGAGACGTGCACCAAGCAGGAACCCAAATTCCAAAGGCACCAGAAATGTTCTGATATTGGCCAACCAAACCAGGGGGGCGCAGTTGAAGCAAAAATTTGTCAAGTCAATTTGGCCAAATAATATACTATTGTTATTAGCTTTAAGACACACACAATTAACATGAGAAGGCAACAAAGAGACGGACATGATAACAAGGCATGCCGATATTTAGGTACTCTATTTTAATTCGAGCAAATTTAAACTAATACATTAGTACTTAAGGATGAATAGCCAAGACTAAAACAGTGTCAAAACAGTATGAAGTACAACTCCAAAAACATCAAAGGGAAAAATATAAGATTTAAGGCTCTATTTGAGAGGAATAAATCTAGAGGAGTGAGTGGCACCAATACCAGGGCGCCCATGCTTTACTGGCTTGTACGATATTGAGAACTCAGCAAGATAATGGCCAATCATTTCAGGTTTGATTTCAACCTGGTTGAAGGTCTTACCATTGTAGACCCCAACGATGCTACCAATCATCTCAGGAACTATAATCATGTTTCGAAGGTGGGTCCTGACAGGTTCTGGCTTCTCACCTTGAGGGGCATCCCTTTTCTGTTCAAAATTATCAAATGATACAATAATCAAAATCGACTGAAAAACAACTAACTATTGCAGGTTAAACATATCAAGTGTGGCAATCGCTAGACCACAAGGAAAATATACACATACAAACCATTTAAGCACTTGAGGTTTTTATAATCATATTCCTCGTTAGAACTGTTGACCATTTTGTAATGTTATCTGCATGAACTTTGCTTGAACCATCTAATCAATGGCTTTGATTCCTACTATTACAGTCCAGTGGTCTAATACCTTTGTACGTCGTTTTGAGATTCACATAAATGGCAAACTTTTGAGAATAGTTACCGCAACTACTAGAATCAAAATGAGAGAGATATATAATGAGTCAGCCGGATCAAAGTTGCTCCTTCCATATAACTCAACTCTCATATGCACCACTTTTGCACCCAAGTGACCTCCTTAACAATAGGAGGTAGTGTTTTTACACAAAATCAGCAAACAGAGAATGAACTTTGCTTAAACCATCTAATCAATGGCTTCGATTCTACTATTGCAATCCAGTGTTCTAATACCTTTTTACATAGGACTTCTTGAGATTCAAATAAATAGCAAACTTTCGAGAATAGTTACTACAATTACTAGAATCAGAATGAGAGATAAATTTGATCAGTCAGCATTCAACTCTCATATGCAACACTTTAGCACCCAAGTGACCTCCTTAACATGAGATACAAAAGAAAAGGACAGGTAGTGTTTTTACACGAAATCAGGAAACAGAAAATGTAGCATATAAACACCGAAGCATTTCAATAACACATTGCACCCTTCAATATCTTCTATATATAGAATCAACACTAAAATAGTTTAAAATGTGTTCATGATCCTCCAGCTATCAAAACAGAACACAGCTTTTCATTATCTATTAATAAAAAACCAAATTTGTGCTTTTCCATATCAAACCTAAACTCCCTAAATAACTGATAAATAAACGGAGGTAGAAATCATTACCGCTTTGCGCAGTTTCTTGATCAGAGCCATTGGCTGTCTCTTCAAACCTCTCTGAAACCTATCAAATACATCCACATAACACGAAATAACAAAATTGAATTGATTTTAGATTCTCTATTTGTGTAATCAAAACGCACAAAACTGTGGAGCAGAACGTATTATTACCTTCTTCTAGCCCTAGCAGTGAAGAGCTTGACAAGGTCATCAGTTGACATATCAAGTAAGGCATCTAAATCAACACCCCGGAAAGCAAACTTCCTAAATGTTCTCCTCTTTGGTTGCTCTGTTGCGACTTCAATTTCTGGATCCATAGTTGCAAGGAAGGAGATGCAGGAACGCTAACGTGCCGAAAACTTATCTAAATAGTATACCACCAGCAAATGTAAATTAGGGTTTAAGAAATGGTACAAAGGGTGCTTTATATATGTTTGGAATTTGGACGAATTTGGGCTCAATTTTGTAAAATGTTATTGGGCTGACCGATTGGAGGGTCCAAAGGGCCCGATGGGAAGGAGTCTATTTTATTGCCACTTTTATTTTTATTTTTATGTAAAATGAAGCCTAACACAAATATGTAATTTGATAAAAAGGTTTGGTGTGATGAAAATTTTGGTTATATTTTCACTGGATAAAATTGTCCCTTCCTTTTAGTCCAATTATTATAACTCTTTATGTATTCTATTTTTTCAGGGGTATAATTGGCGCGCAAACTACAATATCTATAATACAAAACAGGATGGGTTTTTGAGCTTGGACGGTCGGATAACATTTGGAGAGACAAACGTTGCATCCGACCATCCCAGTCTCATCCCAGTGAAGACATCCGACGGTCGTCGTTTCTGTAACCCCTCTCATTATGAATCAAAATTTATTAACCTTTAATTATTGCATAAACTCTTAACTCAAGATATTCAAAGAAACATTAAATGAAATCATAATATATCATACATTCATTAATTGGATTTAGTGTTGGCATGATGAATCTAATGAGAAATGAGATTTAGTTGTTTATCTCTATTCATAACTCATAAGTGGGATATGCATACACACTATTACTTGAATGATTTTATGTTCATTTTTGGATAATGTATATGAATAATTTTACAATGTATTTATTGACATTATTTTCGCTTAAAACAAAATAGAAAACTATCTTGTAAAGGAATACGATATAAAGTCCGGGAAAAAAAATTTACACCAGTCAGATATCATATTAAAGCAGTGCCGTTACGGCACGAGCTATCTCTATATATTTATTAGAACTCTCTGTTAATCTCATGTCGTGCCGTTACGACACGGGTTATTTCTAGTATATACCATATCAAAAATCCGTGCCTTGTAATTTTACAAATTTTATCTCGTTTGAAAAACTTTAAACAGATCTACACAATGAGTACAAACAACAATATCAAATTTAGAATTTTTACGAAAAATTTGGAGGTATTCATCCTTTTAGGCACACTGAATACATAACTATTATGCAAATCACCACAAAAGATGCATAACACATTATGCAGCCATATTTTGATTTATGCATCGACTAATTTTCCGTTGCAACTAATAAAGCGATGTATTCCCTCCATTTCGGGAAAAATGATGCTTTCACTTTTTCAATTTGGCATATTTGTCTTATGTTCTGTCGGCCCCACACGACGACAGCGGTGTTCTAGTTTGTACGAAGGCTCTTTGGGCACTCTAAATTATAAGTTGGTCCCTCGTCATTTTCCGTCATTTTCTTTGCTTTTGAGTTTTGAGAACACCAAAGATAAAAGAGAACGATAATTCACTTTTATTTTCTTGGATTGTGTAAAATGAATTAAAATTTCTTGTATAAGATCTTATATGACATTTTTCTCCATCTTGTAAAATGAAATGAATTTTTTTTATTTTCAGTTACTCTTGATTTAGTTTGGATTTTGCAATTTTTCGTAAAAAGATAAAATAAATACTCCCTCCGTCCCATTATTGGATGACCTAGTTTAAGTTTGCACAATTCTTAAGGAAAGGAAGGGAAAATAGTTGTTTTAAGTATTTTTTTTACAATTATACCTTTATGGATAATAACTAGTGAAATTTTGAAATGATTTATCTCTTAAACTACATCACGTATGTCCGCAAACTTCTTACCATTGGAAAGCATTTTAAAACACCTACTTAACGAATATAAACATGCCTATCAAATTATGCATATTTTTTATACTAACAATAATCAATGAAAAGGATAATTTTAGAAATATCTCCTTGTTTAGTGATATAGGCCATCCATTATGGGACAAAATCTAAAAGTAAATAGGTCAACTAATAGTGGGACGGGGGAGTAAATAAATCTTTTTTGGCTGGAAAAAGCAAGAAAAAAAAAGAAGATAAAGATAAATGTTTTTCCGTAAAAGAAAACATTTGAATGGAAAATTGCATAAAATTTTAAAAACTTAAAATTGTAAACCATTTGGTTTTTTACCTGGCTTGATTGGGTTATACCCAAATTAATTGGGGTATACCAAATAAGACAAAATAAGGTCATTTTGAAGTAAAACACAAAGCCCCTTATCCACATATTTACAAAAATAGCTAATCTACCCTTGATTAATTAACACTAATAAATGTGATTAGGATAAATAATTTAATTAGTTAATTAGTTGATTAAAATTTTGGAATTAGGTTTTATTTTAGATTGAACTCATGGATGTGGGTAGATTTTTGAGATTTTTTTTTTTTTAAAAGAATTCTACTTGTAACGGAAATGAAATCGTATTACCCAAACACGTATAAATATGAGATTGTAGAGCCGCTGGGCGATTTTATACTCAAAATTATAGAAGGAATCAACATTTTCAGTTCTGAAAGTATGAAAAGTTGGCAAGGTCTACGGATGAAGAACATGCCGACTATATCCGTCCGGCAAGGTCTGCGGATGAAGAACATGCCGAAAACTTATGGCCGGCAAGGTCGATAAAAAATACCCTGCCGACTATAGGATTTTTGATATACAGAGAAGGTGCTATAAATGCATGATTAATCGGCAAGGTATTAATTTCATAACCTGCCGACTAAAATATAGTCGGCAAGGTATAGAGATGGATATCTTGCCGACCCTGTAACTGCTAATTTCAGAGATGAAAAGTCGGCATGGTATTCAACCTTATACCCTGCCGACTATATTTTAGTCGGCAAGGTCGACAAAAAATACTTTGCGACTTTTGGTTCGTTTTGATTCTTCGTTTTTTTTTTTTGTTTTTCTTTTCTTTTCTTTTTTTAATTTCACATGCATAGTTAGAGTGTAGAAGAAAGATTTTGATTTTCTTTTAATATGTTTTCGTCGGAATGATCTTTTAGTATGAACAATTTGGTCTTTTAACACCTTTTAGACGCCCCTTAACACATTAATTTGGATGGGAATAAAATGGATATACCCCAATTAATTTGGATATAGCCCAATCTCGCCGGGTTTTTTTTTAAGGAGTAGTATGTTTGGGTTAAAATTTTGACAACTTTATAAAATGCATGGGTTGAACTGGCCAACAGGTACCGATGAACCAGAAGACTTTTGGTGGTGAGGAAACGAAACGGACCCAATCCCTATGCACCTTAAAGTTAGCACATAAGGTACCGAAAAATTTGTCTTTTCGTATCCAACTTCCATTTTGACTTGCTAATGAAACCCTTTTGCTTTAACTTTCTAGCATCAAAATCGGATGATAAAATTATGTATCGAAGATATTTCTAATATAATTGAGAATCAAAATACTCAGAAAACGATGTCTCCAAAAACTTCTTCAGATAAAATACAAGAACATAACCAAAATCACCAAGAATCACAGTAAAAAATCATAAAATCCCAAGTTCAAATATCAAGTCTGGTTACAAAATCACTAACAACATAATTCCTGGCAAAATAAATCCGTTTAGGCATCCAAACAATCTAATTTTAAACTCCCTTCACCTCTACAATTCTCTCAAACCAAAAACACCATTTCCAGAATCCTTAGATTCAACATCATGCTCTTCAGAAAGAAAACCTTAACCATTATCTCAAAATCCAGGATCAACAGAAAAACTAGGAACGAACAGAAAATAAATGAAAATGACACTCAATCAATTTCCTTTGCTACTCACGCCCTCGCCTTTTGTCTCCATCCTATATCTTATATTATTTCGTCCACCATTCCTCTTTATTTTCTAAGGACTTTTAAGCTTTTGCTTAGCCTCCTTCTTAGTTGGTTTTCCATTCCTAGAACTTCTTGTTGCAACAGTCTCATCATCACTACTTATTTTTACAATCTCTGGTCCTCCCACAACCTCCATGATAAAATAAGGTCATGTTTTGCGTTAATCTGTGTTCCTGGTGCTGGTACCCAAGCCTCCATCACTCTTTCTCCATTCTCTCCCATTCTTTCAATGATGAAACTCTATCTCTTCTCCTATGCTCTCCTGTTTCTTGGACTTTTCTATACTTCATTTCTGCTGAGTTTTCTATGCTTTCAATCAATTTCTATTCCACTCTTTATACAACTTAGAAATCGTTTTTCATCCCCATAAATCATAACTCCCCATCCACCTTCATTAAAAACATTCTCCCCTATTTTAATTCTCATAACCACTATATTAAGTTCCACCTTAACTCACTCTTCCAATTTATATTTAACTATGTTTTTTTTAGTCTTTTGATTTTTCAGGTAATCTCTCAACACCGAAACTCAAAGAAGATCTTCAGTTGTTGTCGTCTCGCCGTTGCTGCTTGATAAGGTTATCAATCTATCAATAACAATTCTCTTACTCTACACAATTCTGTAAAAAAGTAATGAGGCAAGTCGAGTTCAAATTCACAGGGAGATGTGAGTTTTAAGTTATTATTTGTAACAAATTATTGTTGTTGTAAGATAAGAATCCTAAGATTGTAAATATTGTAATTCAAATTATGAGATGAAATTGACTAGAGATTCATTCGCCACTACCGAACAAGGATATTATTAATCATACAACAAATTATACTTTCAATAAATTTCGATTGTTAACAATTTAAGACAAGTTATAAGCTCAACTAATCTTCGGATTCCAAAATTCACCAAATAGGATAAGTTCTCTAGCGTACTATAATCAAATGAACCACCTAAAATACCTCGCGTTTTTAGGGGCCACCCGAAAGGATTTAGGGGCCATCAATTTATACCCAGCCAAAGACTCTAGTTAAGGGGTACCCTATATGATATTGAAGTTACATAAATGCCCTTCTGGTAAAACTGTATAAAAACCAAATCAAAAAATTCTACTCATTTCAACTGTATAAGAACGCGAAGAACGCGTACCCGACAATGTAGTCGGTGGTGGCGATTCCGATAGTCAAACACTTCGTCAACTTCAAATGGCCCAAATTAGGTAAGAATCTATCATTTTTGGGGTTTATTTCGCTTTAATTCGTCGAATCGAGAAAAAAAAATTCTATGGTTTTCGGTTATTTATCCAGATTCGGGCGATATTCATGCTTATTTACTTTCGAATGTAGTCGTGTTCTTCATTTCTCAAGAGCATCGACAGTATTCGGGAGAAAGATTTGATAATTATCTGCCGAATATTGGTGGCCATATCTTCCTGGATACAAACTGCTAATAATCGGTAGTTTAATGAATTTTTTGGCTACCGAATATATTTAAGTAGACACACAGTATTCGGAAGAACACTCACTACCGAATGTATATATTGAAAAAATCTCAAAATTTCTGATATAGGAAAAATCCCATTTTGGGGCCAGTATTTGGGCCATCGTACATTCGGAACTTTACAAAAAACCTATCCTCCGAATATTACAAGTTCAAAACAAACCACGCCATGGCTCCAGGTGGTTCCAAGGGCCAATATTGAAGGTTAGACAACCCATATTCGGAAGTTTTGGTAACTAATTTAACTTCCGATTAGTTCAAAGACAAAATTTGAAAAGTATAAGTTTTTCCCAAATTCTAATTTTTGGGCCATCGTACATTCAGAACTTTACAAAAAACCTATCCTCCGAATATTACAAGTTCAAAACAAACCACGCCATGGCTCCAGGTGGTTCCAAGGGCCAATATTGAAGGTTAGACAACCCATATTCGGAAGTTTTGGTAACTAATTTAACTTCCAATTAAGTTTTGGTAACTTCCAACTTAATCGGTAGATAAGAATTTAAGTTTGCCACCGAATGTCTTATTCGGGGGTAATACGTGTATCGTTAACAACCGATTGTAGTGAACCAATGATACGAAACCTCAACGGCCATATTTTCAAAAATTAGATCCGTTGGAACTCTAATCTATATAAGGAGGGTAACCCCTCTCAGTTATTATTGAGTAAAAAATCGGAATGAAAAACCTTTTCAATGGCAAGTCCATCATCAATCGACAACATACTTCGAAGATGCAAGCGAACAACTACATCAATTGCAACAATGGAAGAAGAAATACAAAAAAGGAACAAACAACCCAAAAAAATTAAACCATCGTTAGTGGCAACGGAGGAGGAGGAAGAGGAAATCAAGGCTAAGAAGCGAGGTCAAGAACAATTCCATCATAGAGAAAGATTAAAACAAGTTGAGGAAGAGACCGAATGGATAAAAAATTATTACATTGTGAAAGATCTACCCAAAGAACAGCAGGACGATGGTATATTTTGGATTAACGTTTCATTGGGTCTTTTTGTTGGTAAGTACAAGAAGCCACGCCACAATTATGAACCATCGCATGTTTCTTCAAGGGTGCACCATGTTATAAAATTGTGCACCGAGTACAACCGTATTCTTGCTAGGCACAAAGACGACAGGTTTGCGGCACAAGATGCTTATTCCAAGTGGAGAGGAGAGTCGTTTCTACATTTCGAAGCCGCGTTGATTGTTGCATCTCGGACTGGGAAAAAAGAATAACATGTGATGTTTGACTGCTGTAAATTCAAATTTTTAATATTAATCGGCGGTTTGATAAAATATGGAATTCCCGAATATGATTAATCGTATTGAAGTGTTATAATATTGTTGTTCCGATTACATAGTTTCAAAAAAAATTATAGTAACTCAGCCGATTCCTCGAAAAAAAACGATCAAACATCGTCATCATCCGAGGGGATCAATTCGAGTAACTCAGCGGGAAAGTTGTTGTCCATAACACGATCCCAATCAACCATGTTGGACTCATATTGTTTCACCCAATCCTTGCAATGGTTCATCGGGAAGTAATCGTGCCACTTACTCAACGGAGGTAACGGACAATCTTTCTTTACTCTTAAACCGATAAAATGCATTTCATTCACAAATGCCATTACGATTCTTTTCTTAGGTTCCGGCTCATCTTCAAATTCGGCTTCCGAACGCTCGTGCCTAGACAATATTCTTTTATTAGACAAATACTCCTTCAAATATTTTCTTTGGATGGTCCTCGACACTTCGGTGTTCGGCCTACCGGTGTTCTTTTGCTTAATAGGTTCATCAACCTCCCTTAAACAGGGGTGAAGGGCTTCCTCCAAATTATGCATCAATATTTGCTTTTTGGTGCGGTTTGATGTAGCGTAACGCTCGGCTATTCGTGCACACAATTCCGACTCGAAGAAAGACGGACCATCAACTACCGGGGTGTTCGGAGTGAAATTTAATTGCTTCCAAAATGGGTGAATATCATCGATGTCAATCACTTCAACATACCTACACAACTTATGACGACATGGGAGTCCAATACCTATCATATCCTTGCAAACACAAACCGTATTCTCGTCATCATAAGTTTTATATAACTTCAATTGTTTCATCATGCGATTTATTGCCCATCTTGAAACTTTATGAACAACTCCCCTTAGAAGCAATTTTTCCTTAATATGTTCCATCGGGAATTGGTGTACACTAAATTGCATACATTTCCTAATCTTTACGAGATCACGATTGGTGAATTCATGGATTGCTTCTTGGATCGACACAACTCCATTTTGACTACCAATTAGTATTTTCTTTAGTCGACCATGAGACCCCTCCGCAATGCTTGTCGCCTCGTTCTTGAAGTTACGATATTCATATGTCCATGCAAACACAAACCTCTCCTTAATCGTTAACCATTGTTTTTTACAATACTCAACCGGTTTTGGGTAGTCCGTGCCGTATTCATCCTCAAATTTCTTCAAGTTACATTCGTAAATTTCCTCGGTCATCGACCAAACAATTTTGTCTCATGCTTTCATGAACATTTTCCAAATTATTCCATCCTCCTTCCACTTTTCTTCAAATAGCCTATCCTCTTCCTTACGTTCTTCCACGGTTAATTTACTAATGCGCTCATCCTCTTCCTTTGACCTCTTGGTACCCTTCCTTGGTCTTTTAGCTTGGAAATGATGATGGCAATTGGTTTTGAGATTGCATTGAATGTGCCACGTACATTGCAAGTTTTGGGCTTCCGGAAACACTACCGCTATTGCATGCATTAAGGCTTGATCGTTATCCGTTAAATAACCCTTGGAAAATTATCACCGTTATAAATGGACCTCAACGTCTCCAACATCCAAATGAAACTCACATTGTTCTCATGATCCATTAAACCCCATGCAATCGTAAACGTGTTTTTGTCCGAAGTATGGCAAGCAATGTTCAACAACGGCATGTTATACTTGTTTGTCTTATAAGTAGCATCTATCAACAAAATTTGATGAAAGCATTGAGCCAATTGGATCATTTCGGGATGTGCCAAGAAAATACGAACCACTATACCATCCTTTTCTTCCCTTCTCAAGGTGTAGCCGTGTAACTCCGCTAACCACTCCGATTGTTGCATGACCGTTCTACCATCCCATTCAGTCCTTTTGATCGTAGCTAGGGCCGACTTAATTGTAGACAAAGAAGACAAGTTGTCGGGTCGTCCGCCTTTATTTTACTTAAGATCGCACTCGCTTTTTGGATCCGCATAGACCTCACCGTCTGCATTTGATGTGGTTTTAACTTGGCAACCATTACATGTCCAATTAAATCCAACGGATCATCATGGTTGTGACAACCGTTATCAACTTTATACATTTTATACTCTTTACCTTTAATACCATCGGGCTTATAGAAGACAATCTTAAATGGGCATCCTATCTTCTTGGTATTGCTTCGGTATTTCCTATTCGTCTTCCGTACGTACTTACTATTCTTTCCCTCGTGACTCTTTCGCGTCCCACCTCGCTCACAAATCATTTCAAATCGAGTGTCACTAACATGATTATTTTGAACTACCACGCACATGTTATCTTTTGCCTTGTTCATAAGCCATTCCTTTGCCTCCTTCTTACTTCCAAATGTCTAAACGTGCATAAAACAAAACAAATCTAATAAGCATAACCATTTAACATATAAATTTTGAAAAAAAAAAAAGTAGTAATGAGTATACCAAATCGTTTGCATAGTATAGGGAAGTGTCGGGCCTCAAATAGAAATCATCAACAAACTCTTCAACGGCCTGCATATGAAAGCAACAAATTATTATACAATAATCGGAGGTTATTAAATAAGTCAAACTCCGAATATACTATATTCGGAATCCTATCGGTTACCCAAAACACCCGATTTATGCAAATGAATGTACACAGTTTACTGAGTGCAAAAAATGATATAATCGGAAGCTAAAATATATAGTAAACAGCCGAATATAAATAACCGGGAGATAACTTTAATCGATAAACATCCGATTTTCAAGTTTTCGGAAATTTTATTTTGAGGCCACTGTTATATTCGGCAGTCAAATAATGTTAAACTATTACCGATTGTAAAGGATAAGAATACTGAGTTTTGAAATTTTTGAGGAATTCGTTTTTGGGGCCATTCGGGGGTAAATAACTCTACATAACTACCGAATGTAGATTTTTGGAAAACCAGTTTGGGGTTTTTTCTCATATTCGGCAGTAAACTACTATCTTGGAACTACCGAATATACATATTTGGTACTCAGTGTGTTATATTCGTAAGTTTATTCGAGAAATTATCTACCGAATCTGGGTAGTTCATGGCATTCAATGCATGCAATAATCGGTTTTTCTTGTTTACAAAAGCACACAAACGCATGCAAATCGAGTATTTGAGTTTCTTAACACAATACCTGTGTTTTACATGCATCGTTAGCTTCAATATCAGGCGATTCTCCATTTTCTTCCATGAAAGGGTCGTCTAGGTTTTCCTCTCCACAAAAGTTTGGATCATTCAACATATACCCCAAATCGTCTTCTCTAAACGGTCGTGAACCCTCAACATTTTGTTCTTCGTCATGATTCTCACCTTCTTCTCATATCCATCCATTTTTGTAGTGATAAAATGGGTTTTCCCTTTTTTCCTTCACCTTCTTCTCTATAACTCTAACAACTCAAAAATGAAAAAGAAATGGAAAAAATGAAACAATCATTCTAATACTGCACCGACTACAATCGGAAGTCTGGGAAATATTTTGGCTTCCGATTGCAATCGGAGGATAACAATGTTATCATATCCTCCGAATATATAAGGGTAATTTCGCCATTACGAATTACGCGAGATAAGGGCTGGCTACATTTTCCCGTTGGGTGACCTTTTTTGTTTTATTGTTGGCCCCTAAATCCTTTCGAGTGGCCCCTAAAAACGCGAGGCTAAAATAAGCTCTTTAGGTTTAATTCGATCAATTGTTATATCGGTGAATCAAGTTGCTCCTAGCCACATGCTTGTAAGTTCGACACGTTAACCTAAGGTTATCTTTTACACACTATTGCATCCAAAATGCGTTTGCGATAAATAGTACATCGCTACTTTTGTAAAGATTACTCTAACAATTAAAGATTAAAGTTCTCAATACTGGCATTAGAGTTGCATACAAAATACTTAATTGCGCACTTAGATACCTAGCAAACATCTCATGGTAATAAGAACGTAAAATATAATCAACAAAAGATATTTATCAAAACAATAACTTGCATAAATTGATTAATAAAATACGTCTGGAGTTTTTAAATCCTCCCCAATCAATAAGGTTATTAGCTACTCATAGTCTTCGGAATAAACATAATCATAAAATCAAGGTAGATAAGGTTCAAGGCTGAAGAAAACTCGGAAGCAAATCAATGTAAGGTACTCAGCAGCTTGCGACAAACTAACTCAGTTACTGTTGCTTCTTTTCAGCTTCTTCTCATTCAGGGATTTTGCAGAACAGGTTGCAGGCGTCTTTCTGGTGCAAAATTAGTTGTTTCTGTTGTATTTTGTGCCTCCTTATATAGTTTTCTTCTCCTGCAAACTCGTATATGATCAATACCCAGCAATTCCAAGCATACATAAACCCTACAGACTTCCAAATCTCAGCCCTGCATCTCGTAAAATCAATGGCAAAGACAACACTTGTGAGCAGTTTTTTCGGTTAAGAATTCAGTCCAAACTTGAAGCGAACTGGTACCCAGGTTTCTATATCTTGTTGGCTTCTATATTAGGTCATAGCCTTTTCTAGACACGCCTCATACACGGCCCATAGACCCATGACTAACCAACACATATGTGACCCGACAAACAACTTTCTAGCCTCTGCCAAGTAACCCTCAGATTGAACTACATGTAGCCTTGTTCTACTCAGCTTCTGCCATTCAGTTACAAGCTTCCATCAACTGCCATATACACCCAACACACATCCATTCAACCACGGCAGAACCCACACACTCAGTCCAGATACACGTCTTTGAACTGCATTTCAGCTTAAGAAATCCACAACCATCACAGACTCGAGTCATTTCATTCCTTCCCAAACTTGGCCTCTGCAATCTCAGGACTAGTAAACTCACTTCATTATTTATTCTTCTTCTCATATTCAGTTGTAGCAGCAGCAAACCCCAATCGCGGCAAACAAGCATCTTCTTCATTCCCTTGATTTCTTGTTATTCTTGGTTCAGGCGATTCTGCAAACACCTTTGGTACATGAAACTAATAGTTCAGAGATAACCCATTCACTTTTTTATTGGCTCCCATTCAACCTGCAATCAGTTACACATTGAACACAAACTCATGATCAATAAACCACTCAATCATTTATAAACGTCACCTACTCATTACTCTAATCCACCACAACAACATCATATCCCTTTACTGTACGGACAAAAAATGACCAAAGTTGTGCTCTCTTGAATCAAGTACAACCCAAACTTATTCAATGGTACTAGCCCAATTTCCTTGTCCATCTCTAGCTCATGATTCTTCAAATACAACCATCAGAAACCCATCTAATCAACATCTTCAGATCCCCTGTATATTAGGTTGATTTATCCATTCACAATTTTAACCAAAATCCATCCACATTCGACCCTGAATCATCTATAGTCTTGTACCAAATTTCCTTCATTTCAGCTCCAGAGTACTCCTTTGAACGCTTGTAAATAGCCATCGACGGCAAACTGGATTGAAGACCGGTCGTGAGCTGAAGCAGGAAATGATTCTGCTGGCAATATTGATTTCTATCGAGACCTAATTTCTTTCCTTTATTAACACACATGTCGGTCATTTGGTGTGAAACCCACTAACAAATAAAGGCTTTTATCCCTTCCGACCAATGTATATAGGTCCATGGCTAATTTCGAGTCCAATATATCCTATAGACCCAACAACTCTCGGTTACAATCTCAAGAGATTTAAAATTCTCTTTAACTCTTACTCCAGTATTTCCACCGGCTCCCATGAGCTTTAACCGTGCATATCGATGTGGTCTATTTCGGCACATTTTTCTTTCTTTATTCAATTTCAAGTCATTGTACCTAAAAATATAAAAAGCAAATGTAATATATAAATTTACAATTTCTCTCATTGGCATACTCTCATTGACCACAGGAAGTACCCAGTTTTGAATCCAATTCATATATAAGTTAACAACGCTCTACTCCGAAAGTCTGACAAAATCACAATACTCGGAATCTAACTAACCACAATCACATGAATAGATTAAGAAGATGGATATGTGTATAGATGTTTGCGGTGTTGACTAAGGTGAACGGTGTTTTCCATATCTGTCTGAAGGTCACTGCCATGATGAATCTTATCCTAATCGATTGAGATATTGGTCCGAACTCTAATATCAATTCAGCTGGTATATACAAGGGGCTCAACGGTCGATTTATTTATTGAACAATATTAAAGAAAAATTATATATTTTTTTATTATTCCGATTGGTCTAATTGGTCAGATATTTTTTTATTATTATTTTTTAGTAACTCAATCACTCTACTTCATCCTAGCGGCGATAACAATCGATGCTGGTGCCCCACCAAATCATTTAAAGAAACAAAAAATTTGCAAAAAATAAAAACATAAAGTGATATATGGTGACGACTCCGAGATATGGTGACAACTATCATGTTATTTCTAACACCTGAGCTCTGTCCTTTTATGAATAAACTCTATTTTTGGGTTCTTCAACTCCTGCAACCAAGATGTTCCATCCACTTAGATTGGTAGTTACCCTGAAGGCACAAGTTTCTAGATTTTTAAGTTTATCATGCAATTTCTTTTTTAACATATATATATTTTTTTTTTAATTATTACCCACACGAGGGAAATTTAACTAAAAGCTAAAAACTCTATACGATACTCCCCCACACTTGAACTTTACATTGTCCTCAATGTAAATTAAGTCATTCAAAGTAAAATTTAAGGTAAGAAATTCCTAAAATGATATGCAAAATAAGATAAGACAAAATAAAATTGTTAAAAATAAAAAGAAAGAGATATAAATACAAAATTGATGGGTTGCCTCCCACTTAGCGCTTGGTTTAACGTTGTCTGCCCGACTTACTACTTGCACGGATCCTTAGACAGTGTCAACCTCCTCAACAACAAAACAGGAGTACACATCACTCGGGTACCTCATCGCCTCAAAGATGTTGAAGCGTACGATCTCCCCGTCAAATTTCATTGTCAAAGTGCCTTCATAGACATCAATCTTAGTTCTAGAAATTCTCATAAACGGTCTACCCAATAAAAAAGGTGTAGACGAGAATGAATTTTCATCACTCATATCAAGAACATAGAAGTCTACCGGAAATATAAGCTCATTAACCTGCACCAAAACATCCTCAACAACCCCTTTTGGGTAAATATTAGATCTATCGGCAAGTTCTATAACTACGCGCCCGTACTTTTGAGAGGACCAAGATTTAAGGATTTATAAATTGAAGTAGGCATAACATTAATAGATGCACCTAAATCTAGCAAATCTTTTGTAAACCTTATTTTACCAATTGTGCAAGTGATGCGTGTCGTAAGTGCAACAAATTAATCAAGATATTTCCCACTAATTAACTAGTAATATAGCGGTAGTAAGGATCGTTCCCACTGAGAGCTGTGTAATTGATAGGTTATTTGTATCAGCAAAACAAAGTAAAGAAGAGAGATGAATAAAAATACAATAATAAAAAAAGAGATGATCAAGGAATCTTTCGCCGTTACCAAGCGTTAAATGGATCAGAATACTTATTTATCTTTCGTTAGAACCATTCATCATCAACCGTAGAATAACAACTAGATAAGTTTTATCCCCAAAACTCCTTCTATCACTGGATACGAAAGTTCTCGACTACCGGATTTTATCCAATCAAACCACCAAGTAGTAAATCACTCAAGGTGTAACCCAATCGAACACTTTAAGATTTATGAATTTAGGTTAATCCCAGTAGTTAAACTCTTAAATTAAGGTCCACTTGTTGATGTTTCCTTCACTCGCAATTGCTCCACAAAATCCCTCTGTAAGATCTCGCGATTTCTACTTGTGTAGAAAATTAACCGACGATTACTTATCTCATAACTTCTACTATCAATAGAAAAACAATAGACTAATCTAGTATGCATCCCAAATCAATCTAAGAATCGCTGATAAACCCTAGATATGGTAAAAACAAACGATGATGATTAAAACTCGGAAGAGATTTTTATTAACTGTAAAGCTTCACGCTTAGAACATTGAATTCATCCTTAATCAACAAAGGATTTAGCTACTCATATTACAAAGAAGATGAAGAAGATGAATAATGGTGGTTTTCCCCTAAAGGGGTAAACCCTAGGTTTAAGATGTAGAAATAAACCCTAGCTTGTGGTGGATTATTGATTTTATGATATTTCTTTGCAAGGCCTAATATGTATTTATATAGGTTTACAATGCTTGGCCCCCAAGTATCTTGGTCGGCTAATGAACCCGACCCTAAGCTATGAAAGAAAGACCTAAAAGATAGTTTGTGATTTTTAGCTTTCATGGTACACGTACCAGGTATGCATACTCTCCTTTAGAAAAGTTTCCAGGAACTTTTTGGTATGTGTACCAGGTATGCACACCCCTATATTCTGAGTTACTATGGTATCCATACCCAGTATGCGTACCCTCCTGTCTTCAGTATTCAATAAACTTGTTTTTCCCATAACTTCTTCGTCTGAACTCGGAATGACCC
Source organism: Papaver somniferum (assembly GCF_003573695.1). Classification (NCBI taxonomy): domain Eukaryota; kingdom Viridiplantae; phylum Streptophyta; class Magnoliopsida; order Ranunculales; family Papaveraceae; genus Papaver; species Papaver somniferum. The sequence continues at coordinate 128,199,575 of NC_039367.1, read as the reverse complement.
CATTCTTTTTGCATTATCTTTGTAAATGGATTCTCTTCAATATGATGACAATGAATCCTGAATTTGAATGACTTAAGCTTGGGGTCTTTGTCCCGTCTCTTGATTTTAAGCATCTTTGCCCCGTTTCGCCGCGCTTCTTCCACTTCTCTTCGACTTAGGCACTTGGATACTTGCAATACTTCTCTTATTAGCTATTTTTAGCACTTTGTAGCTCCTTTTTGGATGATTCACATAATATAAACAAATAAGAGAAAACAAGAGTAATAACAAGAATACATGCAAGAATAATAACTAAAACAAGTATGGAATGGACACTAAAATCATATGAATTATGCACTTATCAGAAAGATATAGTGAAACTACCATGATCTTTTAATTTAGGCGGGAGTTTCTTTATAAGATACGACGTAGCATTCTCCCCTACACTCATTACTTCATTACCGATTAATTTGTGCTTGTTAGTGCACAACTCCTTTAAGAACTTTGCATAGCGAGGAACTTGTTTTATCGCTTCAAAGAGTGGTATGTTCACTTGGATCTTCTTGAAGATCTCCCAAATCTCTTTGTATAGCATCTCCTTCTTTGACTTTGCAAACCTACTAGGAAAGGGTGGAGTGACATTAGTAGAAACAAGAGGTTTAGAGTGAGAATTTGCTACCAAATCAGCCTTGTTAGAGGCTGTTTCGTCCTCTTCTTTCTAAAAAACAAGTCCATGAGGTTGATGTTGCTGTTTTCTTAACTTGCTTCCCACTTCTTAACTCAATAGCATTAACATTCTCTTTATGGTTCAACGGTTGAGAAGAAATTTTTCAGACCCTTGTGCCTTGAGTTGATTTATATCATTAGCCAGTTGACTAACTAGGTTTTGCACATCTCTCATAGCCATCTCGAATTTCTCCTGAAATTAGTTGAACCCTTGCATTGTCTTCGAAATTTCTTGCATACTTTGCATCATAAGTGTTAGAGCACTGCTCGGTCAAACTCGCATGCGTTGCTATCTCAAGCATGTTTGTCAATGTTAGTGATCAAAACTATAAGTCTTGATTTCTAGTCTCTTATAGATAAGTCTCGGACTAGGATAGTAAGTGTAGTTGAGCTCAAGGACTTCATGGCGATTCATCATACAAGTAGAAGGACAACTCAAGGAATCAGTGGAACTTCTCGACAAAAAGGTATGTGGAGACTTGAACTTATCTGTCACTCAAAAGTCTATCTATTCTATCTCCCACTCTTTGAGACAAAAGTCGTATGCTATATATATAGACTAGATTATACACATTTGGTATTTCGAGACGAGTATACCTCGCCTATCTATATCTCTAAATATGTGTTGGTAAGCTTTTCGCTTCGACCAAGTTTATCTTTACCTAGTGACGAAAGTCATGAATGTTTCAATCACTTTGAAAATTGCTTTGACGAGAAATGGTGTAACAACTATATAACGTCCTCTAAGAATGTTTCAATGATTGGAATGAGAGTTTAGATTACATAACCAATGTATTCCTTGAACCGAAGTTCTCGAACTTTGTTGATCAAGAGAACCGGAAGTATGGCAAGTGCCAAGTCCGCGAACTCAGTCCGCGAACTGCCGAAGTTCTCAAACCCGAGAATTTCTGTTGGAGTTGCCAAACTACTTGCATGAGCCAAGTCCGCGAACCCAGTCCGTGAACCGGCAAAGTTCTCAAACCCGAGAATTTTTGCTGGAGTTTGTGAACTCTGTCCGGTGTCTTAAGTTCGCGAACCTAGTCTGCGAACTTGAGAAGGTTATATATCTAAAGATGATCTTTGAACTTAATCTTAAAAGACTAAGGAATGCTTTTGCAAACCGTGGCTATTAAAGTTCATGAACTGATTCTAGTAAATCAAATCATCTTTGCTTCAATTGTGTCTTGTGTAGTTACATAAGATTTTCTTGCAATTGAACAACTCTCTTAACTAGTTCATCTGACATTTGAACTAGTTATGGTGAAGAAGAACATGGTTGGTATGAAATGCTCATATGGTTAACCTTTTTAGGTAGACTATTGTTGAACCGACAATGTACACGTTTGGGTGCGGTTAACAAACCTAGAAGCGCACAATCATTTGTGTATGACAATCTAAGTTTTCAATCTAACGGTTGAGAAATATTAGCTTCAATCTAAATCAGTTTTTCATCTAACGATGGATATTGATTGCTTTGTAACTAAGGCAAAACCCTGATTTGAAAGACTATATTAGGGAACATCTAGCAACTCTGCAAAACTAATCCCCACACCTTACATGTGCTACTAGTTTGCGTGCTAGAGTCGGTTCTCCTTTAACCTTTGGTTTTCTTCTTCTAAAACCAGGTTAACGACTTGAAGACTTTATTGGGATTGTGAAGCCAGGCCGATACTACTTTTATCGTAGTTGTGTGATCTGATCTTGCATCTTCTATCGTAATAGTACAATCATATTGATTGACTAGATGTTGTTTGATTTCTCCGATAGGCAAGATATAAAAAGTAATCACAAACATCTTCGTCTCATTGTTTGTGATTCCACGACATCTTGTTTCGCTATAATACGATTAAGATTGTTGTGAGGTGATTGATTAATCAAGGTTGTTCTTCGGGAATGTAAGACCGGATTATCAATTGGTTCCTGTTCACCTTGATTATTATCAAAAGACGGAACAAAAACTTTAGGGTTTTTCTGTGGGAGACAGATTGATCATTTGATTGACTTGTCTGTGTGAGACAGATTTGTTTATTGTTAAAGCCTGCGATTTTGGGTCGTAGCAACTCTTATTTGTGGGTGAGATTATCTGAGGGAATCAAGTGTGCAGTATCCTGCTGGGATCAGAGGCGTAGGGAGTACAACTGTATCTTGGATCAGTGGGAGACTGATTGGAGTTAAACTATAGTCCAGTCCGAAGTTAGCTTGGAGTAGGCTAGTGTCTGTAGCGGCTTAATACAGTGTGTATTCAATCTGGAATAGGTCCCGGGGTTTTTCTGCATTTGCGGTTTCCTCGTTAACAAAATTTCTGGTGTTTGTGTTATTTCAATTTCCGCATTATATTATTTATCTTTATAATTGAAATAATACAGGTTGTGTGTGTAGATCATCAATTGGTATAATCCAACCTTTGGTTGTTTGATTGTCATTGATTGATCCGTGGACATTGGTCTTTGGTACCGTCGATGTTATTCCTTGTGTTTGATAAGGACTCGCTGATTTCTATTAGCTTGAGTAATTCAAAACAAGAGAGAGATATTAACTCCTTGAGATACTTTTATCTAGATTGAGTCTGACTGTCTAGTTGATTCTCTAGAAAGTGTTTCGGAGTTAGTCCATACAGATTGCTAAGCGAAATATTGGGTGGTGTTCTTAGACCCCCGCTTTTTCAATTGGTATCAGAGCAGGCAAACACGCTTAAGACCTCAAAAGTCTGTGTTTGTAGCGATCTGACTATATGGACCATAAAGTCTCAATTGAAGCTTCACCAGGTTTAAAAAACAACCGTATAAAAAGGTATAATAAACTGGTTACTCTTCAAAAGGGGTTGGATGAACAAATCCGGATCAATTCTGGTCTAGTTGCAGAAATTGCAATTCTTAAGGATTTGATATCTGGTACTAGTCCCTTGGTGAATTTGAGTAACTCCAGTTGTTCCTCTTTAAAGAATAGTCGTAAATCAGATAGTAATCATCAACCTGTTGATGTAAAAACTGATGTGACTAGGAACCAGTCAGACAAACTTCAAAGTTGTGGCTCATACTATTGTTTTGATTCCTCCAATCACTTACAACAAGTTTGTATGTCATTTCGAAAGAGTCTGAATGTTGCAAGTAATCTTTGTAAGAAAACTAAACAACGTTTTGATACTCTGAAAGGACATACAAGACTATCAGGAAACTCTAAACAGAGAAGTACTAATAGTATGGGTGCTTTTGAAGGAAACACTTAAGATCTACGTCTCCTTTTCAATGGTTTCTTGATAGTGGATGCAGTAGACATATGACAGGTGATCTCACATGGTTCGTTTCGTCTATTGACTATAAAAGAGGTCTGTAACGTTTGGAGATGGGAGTTGTTGCTACATTAGCAAGAAGGGAACGATCAAACTGCCCGGTGTTCCAGAAATCCATGATGTGGTATACGTAAAAGGTATGACTGCTAATCTTCTTTCTATTAGTCAAATTTGTGACAAAGGCCATCGAGTTATCTTCAATGCAAATGGATGTGACATTGTTGACAAAACTTGGAAAGTAATTTTTCAAGGAACTCGTGGTAAAAACAACTTTTATCTACTTGATACTCAGTTTAGCAATCGTTGCAATTTGACTAAGGTGGAATCTACACATCTTTGGCATGAGCGTTTTGGTAACATCAATTATCGTCTTCTAACTAAGATCATTAACAAAGAACTTGTTAGAGGCATTCCCAAAATCAATGCAAATATTGAAGGTGTATGTGGTGCCTGTCAAAAGGGTAAGCAAACGAAAGTTCACCACAAACCATCTCGAGATACTCTCACTAAAGCTCCACTTGATTTAATTCATATGGATCTCTTCGGACCAATACAACAACCCACTGTTACTGGTAAGAAGTATGTTTTAGTTATGGTAGATGATTACACCAGATTCACTTGGGTTGCTTTCTTATCTCAGAAGAATGAAACTCTTGGTAAATTCAAGATTATTGTTAAAAGGATCCAGAACGAACAAGGTCGCAAACTAAAGAAAATTAGAAGCGATCGTGGAACTGAATTCAAAGACACCAAGGTATTTGAATTCTGTAACGAACTGGGGATCATTCAACAATACTCTCCACCTATTACTCCTTAAGCTAATGGAGTTGCGGAAAGAAAGAATAGGAATATTCAGGAAATGGCTAGGGTAATGCTCCATAACAAAAACCTACCATTAAGGTTTTGGGGAGAAGCTGTTTTTACAGCATGCTATTTGATCAACCGTGTGTATTTGCGGTCTAAAACCCTTAACACTCCGTATGAGTGGTGGTATGGAAGGAGACCCAACCTACACTATCTCAGGGTGTTTGGAAGTAAGTGCTATATTCTGAAAGATCGAGAACAGAAAGGAAAATTCGACACCAAAAGTGATGAAGGTATCTTTCTTGGCTATGCTTCTGATAGTCGTGGTTTTCGAGTATTTAATCTCAGAACACAAGTCATGATGGAATCTGCTAATGTTATCATCGACGATATTAATAACTTTCGTCAGGATAATCCTCCTGTTGAATTTCCTCCAACCGAGACAATTGATAAAGTCAAAGAAATTCTAGATTCAGTTGAAATCATCCCAACTGTTAGTGATCCTGACCTTTCTAGTGACGAGGAAAAGAGCACTGATCAAGGCATCCCTGATGAACAAGAACGTGTCCCTCCACGACATCTATGGGTTCAAAGGAATCATGATCCAAACAGTATTATTGGAGGAAGAGATTCTACAGCTAAAACTAGAGGACAACTTCAAAATATATGCAATTTTGGTTGTTATCTTTCGCAAGTAGAACCAGGGAATATTGATGAAGCTCTAAACGACCCGTTTTGGGTGAATGCAATGCATGAAGAGTTAAATCAATTTCAAAGGCAAGATGTGTGGGAACTTGTACCTTGTCCTTCCAATATCAATATTGTTGGTACTAAGTGGATATTCAAGAATAAGTCAGATGAATTTGGCACGATTGTCAGAACCAAAGCTAGACTTGTCGCTCAAGGATATTCACAGATTGAAGGAATCGACTTTGACGAGACCTTTGCTCCTGTGTCACGTCTTGAGTCCATTCGTCTTTTGTTAGCTCATGCTTGTTTTCTTAAGGTTAAGTTGTTTCAAATGGATATAAAATCCACATTCCTTAACGGAATTTTAAAGGAAGAAGTCTATGTTTCTCAACCTAAGGGGTTTGAAAACCCTGAATTCCCAGATCATGTGTTAAAACTCAAGAAGGCATTGTACGGGTTAAAACAAGCACCTGGAGCCTGGTTTGAAAAACTTACCACTTCTCTCATTAGAAAAGGTTTTCAAGAGGCGAGCTGATAAAACTTTGTTTACCAAATGGAGTGGGAGAGATGTGGTTATTGCTCAAATCTATGTAGATGATATCATCTATGGATCAACTTCTGAAACTTTTGCAAAAGACTTCCAAGTCTATCTTGCTAAGGAATTTGAAATGAGCAATGTTGGTGAATTAAAATTCTTCTTAGGACTACAAATTCAATAACATAAAGATGGAATTTACTTATCCCAAGAGAAGTATGCTCGTGACCTTGTGACAAGGTTCGGTCTGGATAAGTGCTCTCCAAATTGACACCTATGCCCACTACTGGTAAACTACATAGAAATGAGAAAGGAGCAAAAGTAGATCAAAAGTTGTATCGATCTATCATTGGAAGCCTCTTGTATCTTACAACTACTAGACCTGACATTTCTTTGAGTGTTGGTTGTTGTGTCAGGTTTCAGGAAAATCCAAAGGAGTCTCACCTTGCAGCGGCAAAGAGGATCATTCGATATAGTAATCATACTGTCGGGTATGGTTTGTCTTACAATTTTGATACTAACACTGATCTGTATGCTTATTCCGATGCTGATTGGGCAGGTTGTATAGAAGATCAAAAGAGTAGTCAGAGGGTTTCTACTATGTAGGACTGAATCTTGTTGCTTGGCATAGAAAAAAAAAATTCTCAATCCCTGTCTACCTGTGAAGCAGAATATATTGTTGCTGGATCATGCTGTACTCAACTCCTATGGATGAAACAAATGCTAGCTGATTATGGAGTTGATACTGGAATAATGAAGATCTTATGTGATAACTCTAGCGCGGTTCGAATCACTGAGAATCCCGTTGAGCACTCAAGAACAAAGCACATTGACATAAGGTACCATTTTATTCTTGATATCTATGAAAATGGTATCATAAGCATGGAATTTGTGCCTTCCGAACAACAATTAGCTGATATTCTTACCAAACCATTAAACACTGCTACATTTCAACATTTGCGGCAGTCTATTGGTGTTGTTTTGGTTCATTAAACGTTTCTATAACTCTTGCCCCTATGATTATCTATATATTTTGGGCAATTGAGTTTGAAACTCCAGTAGGTTACTTCAGTTTAGTTTTTGTAGAGTTGTTTTTCTGTCTTGTTGGTGTCATTTTCTGTGTTTCAAAAATCCTTCTTTTCCCTTGAAATTAAGGTCGCTCGTTGTTGTTCTTTCGAGAATGACATCAAATGGGGGAGAGTTCTTTTGAACTTGTGCTTAATGATCATATCTTGAGGGGTGTGCGTATGTGGAATTTTAGAGGGGTTATCTTGTATCTTTAAACTCCTTGATGAATGCTGTTAGCTTCGGCTATATGATTGCATCTAAATAAGATGATGTGTGTTTCTTTCTCTCAGTCATGAAATGTCTCTTTACGAAATTTCATTATGAACCCGTTCTTGTACCTTTGCCAATTTTATTGACAAAAAGGGGGAGAATTAAAATGTAGTTCACACTACAAATACATATGGTTTTCGGATCATTGTGTAAGGGGGAGTGGTTTTCATGTGAGATGGAGTATTGACTAAGGGGGAGTGATACATATCACCATAGTATTATTTTTGAAGTTATGATACAATTGAACTTTGACACTGTGTAATAATACTATGACACAGTATAACAATGATCGAGATCGATGCTTTCTCATTGTTATAGCTACGGATCTTCAACAACGATGGTGCTAAACTTACAACCTTTGGGATCATTGGAATACTTGGAAGTGACGAAGATTTCGAGGAATGTTGATAGTTTTGTCACGAAGATTACAGCGTGCGGCATACACAAATGCCCATTTCAAGACAGTGTATTAAGAATAAAACGGTTAGTAAATGCAGTAAGTAATGGTGAAACGCTCTTTCATTATGGAACATCAATTCCATCAAATTCCATCAGTACCAGGCGTTACCACCTCTTCCCATTTAACTCATACGTTTCTTTTTCTTACGAGGCCAGAGTACGTTTCACTTAGACTTGTATAAATAAGTCTTCCCTATTTCCACCAAGACAACAAGTTTTTGGTTAGGAGAAATAAAATACTCAGAAAGGCAACTTTGCTAGCTTTCCCAAAAGATTTCACCTTCTGATACAAGTCAAGTAATACTCTTCCAGAAATGTTCTGGTCTCAACACTCTCTTCGCTTCCCTCCCTAAACCAGCCCTTCTCCTCCTCTTTGTGACCGAAGCAAATCCGGAATGGCCATTTCTTGGTTTAGGCCGGAGTTGTACAGATTGATCTCTTAAATCTAAAGTACTCCCGTGCAGTACATTTGTTTAGGGTTTAGATCTGTTTCTCACTCACTTATCAGAATTACAAAAATCGGCAGAAACGATTTTCACTCATAAACAATTGGCGACCACAGTGGGAGATCAATCTCTCAGTTGCAAAGTTAATTCACGGTTCCAATATTGCCTTCCTGGTTCTATTCTTTCAGCATGGTAGACTAAGGTCTGGATCCGCGACAAACTCCGAAAACATCAGTACGGAGATCGCTCATGGCACAGACGGTTCTTCCAACAGCACTGCTACATCACTTTCCGACCTTAGCAATATGGAAAACACCCCTTTCAGCGTTACACCACCCGTCACCAGAGCGAGAGCCACCTCCATTTCGAATGCTCCTGCGCAATCCGCTAACCCGAGTGGTATAGAAGGTACTCCTTCAAGTGTTACACCACCAGTCACCAGAGCTCGATCCACCGCTACTACCCCTAACGCTTCAGCAAGCGTGACACCTCTGACCGCCACCCGAACAACGTCTATTCCACCAGCAGGGCGAGAAAATAGGGGAGGCAGACCTTACATCGCCATCGTCGATTTGATGGAAAGACAAGAGGTTCTTGCTAGGGCCCAGACAGACATGGTTTCAACCCAGAAAGAGGTGCTTGTTTTTCTCAAAGCCTTAACGGAACGACTTCCACGGGAATTACGTCAACCCGAGTCAAGGACAGACACTCCCAACAACCTCGAGGTCAACACCTCAACCCTGTGGGGACTACGCCAACCCGAGTCAAGGACAGATACTCCCAATAACCCTGGAGCCGGCACCTCAGCAGAGCGCACTGGGCGAAGAAATTTGTGTTAGAGCCTCAATAGCATGAAATCATCCGTCCAACTTTGTCACACGAGAAGATTTGGAACGGCTTCTCCAGAATCGGATCAAAAACAACGAGACGGATACGCATCAACACCAACCTCCTTACCCAATCGAGATCCAGAGAATTCCCCTCCCAAGAGGGTACTCGTCCCCTCAATTCGCTTTATATAATGGAATCGGCAATGCACGGGAACATATCTCGCGATTCTTGGAGGCCTTGGGAGAACATGAGTACAACCACGTTCTCCGCCTAAGAGAGTTTTCAAATCGCTTACCGGAAGAGCATACACGTGGTACAACAGTATCACACCAGGAAGGATCCGCAATTGGGTTGAAATGGTTACATCATTCTACAGGAAATATTTCTTCGTGTCTGAACAAGTCACTCTCTCAGATCTAGGGAGGATGTTCCAACAAAATGAAAAACATCCAAATGATTTTGTCAAGAAATTCAGGATCCAAGCACTGGACTGCCACGATCCGAATGTGACTGAACATCAACTGGTGAATTCATGCATCAACATCATGACTCCCATCTACCGCGCCTTACTGGAGAACCTAAAATTCCATACGTTCTCCGAACTCCATGAAGCTGCCAAACGATCAGCCACGACAGCACCGGCTTTATTAGAAAGAACCAGACCATCCAGAGGTGAAGAGGTGCGTGAAGTTCGGAGAAGTGCGTGCCTCCTCAACAAGCCGTACAACACCGTCCCCTCCTCTGTAAGAGTGGTGGACGAAAGAGGGAAGAGGAAGCCGCCGATGATGGACCAACACCCTAAACGCGCGACCCCAACACGACGGGCAGCTCCGTCACGGAAAGCTATGACTAAGGCTCCCGGATCCCGTCATGAAACAAGAGAGGACGACCTAGACTTCCCGTTTCCAGTCGAGGAAGTAATCGAACTCTTAGAAGCGTGGGTTCAAGATGATGTCATCAGACTGCCACCACTCAGACGCCCACCAACCGAGGCCGAAATGGCAAATCCCAAATACTGCCACTACCATAGATTCGTCAGTCACCCGACCAGCGACTGTAACAAATTAAAGCACATTTTCAAGGAAAAGGTGGAAGCAGGAGAGCTTCGTCTAGGAAACGAAGGAGTACATAGGGACCCGCTCCCCGTAAGGAATTGTGGAATCTCTGGGGACTCCGTACATGAAACCGTGCAGTCCATAATGCAGCACGTATGCGAAATACTCTATTTCTCCAGGGCACGACGCCAAGACATTTTCGCGGCCCTCAACCACGTAGTATCTGGCAAACGGCTTCTTCCCGCTACAGAAGCCGCACCAAAGGCATAAGTCTTCCCCAATGATGCTACTGAGAAGCGCAACTGGGGACTTCTAACTAAGGTTCATTTGAAGAACACCGAGTTCAACAACACACTAATCTACGCGGCCTCAGGATTCAACATTGTTGCTTTCAAGACCCCGAAAGCAGCAGAAATAACAAAGCAAGAGGCTGTCCATTCCCCATCAGCTATCAAGGACCTTGAGGGAAGAAACCTAAACACACCCGGCTACGTCAATCTCGAAGCCAGCGTGGGAAATACTGCAACATATGGGAGGTTCCACATTGTCAAAGAATTGAGTTACGACATGGTCCTGGGACGCCCGTGGATACTCGACAACAAGACAAAACTAGGGACATCCCCTCTGCCCGTATCGACGCCCGAAAGACTATCCAACAAACCGTCCGACTTGTTGTTGTGTCAACAACCTACTAACGAAACTCAATTGCTTGGAGGAATCCTGCCGGTGCTATCTCACGAGCTCCAAACTCAAGTAAGTCTGACTGAACAGCCCTTTATACAGTCAGTCATTTCTCGTCATAACCCGTCATGGGGACTCGGCACGATTATCGAGCGCGATGCCGTCAAAAGGTGTGAATGGAACGCCGGGCCCTTCAAGCGTTTCTCCAAGGACTTGAAAATTGCCCTCGGCGATGACGAAAACAGGAACCGAGCGATTGCACAACAACCAAACCCGGTCCAGAACGGAGATATGATGGTCAGGGCTTCCTCGTTTCAAGTCGGAAAGATGACAGTGAATATGACGGTTCGAAAGATCCCTCCTGAAGGAAAGGAGGACGAACAATATCTGGTGGCCGACATCCTTCTAGGCGGTTATTGCAATCTTATTAACACGGACAAACTGGAAGGTATGGTGGTCCACTCACGATGGCTCGAACCCTTCAGTACCTGAAATGCCACACTACCTCACTTTCCGACATCCACTCTTTGATATTTCCATCAGCAAGCAGGGTTCCAGTTTTCTTTTACTAAGCAATCCTATCTTTTCCCTCCAGTAAAATCTCCGAAACAAATTTTTTTCTTCCTTTTTACCCACCCAAACTAATCCGAAATCAAAACCATACCAAGAAGACCACTTTCAGTCAACTGGATGCTCCACAAAGACAACACGGAAATCAAGACAATCCTTTCCGATAAAAGTCTCGGGTTTATAAGTTTTATTCAGTATGAAGCCACAAGAAGTTCAACATGAATACAAAAAGGGGGATTGCAAAACGTCAAAACAACTAAGCGACAAAAAAAAAAACAAACAACAAAAGAGAAAAACTATTCGTCAGCAAAGACTCGAATCCCGGGCGCCCCTATTTAAGCTGCTTCAGACACTTTCCCCATCAATCCATCGGGCAGCAAAGATTCCACAAGAAAGGCGTGTAAACAACAACTGCCTCCATGTCCCACATGGACACCGTCCCAGCAGCAACGATGTACAATCCCTTCATGGCTTCTGCTCCAGCAGTTGATCTGATATGCGCCACCATGATTTCCCCAGCATCACCAGCAAAATTTCCGCCGTACGTCTCAGAAACTTTCTCAGTAGACTTTTGAGGAAGATCCCCTGACTCACCCATGTCGGAATCCATAGAAGTCTTGGCTTTCGCCTGTATCTCGCATGGGTAGACAGAAGGAATATCCTGGATGATTTCTCTGATTTCGCAAAACAGTGACCCGATCCTGTCCAACCACTCCTCATGATAGGAGGACCGGCCTCCATCAACCCCACGACATCCCTCCAAAGACCTGGCGGTGCCACCATTACTAGGAGACGCCATCACGGTATCAAAAGAAGAAAGGAAAGAAGAAATGACGGGTGTAACGCTTCCGTATTTTGAATAATGAAAGAATGTCTTGATTAAAGCCGTGGGTGAAGGAAGGCAATCGGGCCCACAAGGAAAAATCTCGCCACTCCCAAAGCATACACATCTCCCTTGCTAACACCGGCTCTACCAAGCGCCTACTTTCCAAACACCAGCCATGCTCTCCTTTGCCAACGCCATGCCAGCCAGATGGCCCACACCCGTTTCAAACTCCTTGATGGTGACAAGTCCCTCTCACACCGAGTCTATGCTAGCATCTCCGCCTCGCTCTCCAAAGCCTGACCACAAAGACATATAAACGACTGCGATTTATACAAAGCTACAGATGCAAGGATTGCGAATTCTACTTACATCTCGAAAAAGGTCAGACAAGTCTCCTTAGCCCTTTTTCACGACTTACTGTCTCAGTTCTATCCTCGTCTGTCACCATCTTATGCTTACCTTGCAACAAGGCCCCCTGTTCCAAGCTAAGCAGGGGACTTAATGTTGATGGTGGTTTTTAGACAAGGGGTAAAGTCGTAAAACCTTACGCATAGCATGACATCACCGGTGACGCAAAACACATTTATTAGAATATTTAATGCACTTATGTAAAAAACCAGGGTATCTTTTTTTTTTCAAATGCTAAACTAGGGTTTCAACACACAAAACCCTAAGCCTCACAATCGTTGTGCATCATGACAACTATGCCAAAACCAAAGCCGCACAGTCGCTGCGCATCAGCAACTATGCCAAAACCAAAGTCGCACAATCACTGCGCATCATGGCGACTATGCCAAAACCAAAGCCGCACAATCGCTGCGCATCATGACAACTATGCCAAAACTAAAGCCGCATAATCGCTGCGCATCATGGCAACTATGCCAAAACCAAAGCCGCACAATCGCTGCGCATCATGGAAACTATTCCAAAACCAAAGCCGCACAGTCACTGCGCATCATGGAAACTATGCCAAAACCAAAGCCGCACAGTCGCTGTGCATCATGGAAACCATGCCAAAACCAAGCCGCACAATCATTGCGCTTCACGACAACCGTGCCAAATTCGTGCTGCACAATCATTGCGCTTCAGACAACCGTGCCAAATTCGAGCTGCACAATCATTGCGCCACACGCGCCATTGGCACGTGCCAAGCGACGCTTGCGACCTAGCATGCCAAGCCGTGCAAACCTAGGGCCCAGCCGCCACACGTGCCATTGGCACTTGCCAAGCGACGCTTGCAACCTAGCATGTCAAGCAGTGCAAACCTAGGGCCAAGCCGCCACACGCGCTATTGACACATGCCAAGCGATGCTTGCGACCTAGCATGCCAAACCATGCAAACCTAGGGCCAAGCCGCCACACGCGCCATTGGCACATGCCAAGCGACGCTTGCGACCTAGCATGCCAAGCCGTGCAAACCTAGGGCCAAGCCGCCACACGCGCTATTGGCACATGCCAAGCGACGCTTGCGACCTAGCATGCCAAGCCGTGCAAACCTAGTGCCAAGCCGCCACACGCGCTATTGGCACATGCTAACCGAAGCTTGCAACCTAGCATGCCAAGACGTGCAAACCTAGTGCCAAGCCGCCACACACGCCATTGGCACATGCCAAGCGACCCTTGCAACCTAGCATGCCAAGCCGTGAAAACCTAGGGCCAAAGCCGCTACGCGCGCCATTGGCACATGCCATGCAACACTTGCATTTTGGCATTACCACCTGCACCCGATGCGCAACCTACATCCAAGGCATTCCCCACAAGCCATTGGTATATGCCATGAAACCCTTGCACTTTGGCATTGCCGCGCCTACATCAAAGGCCACGATCCTCTCAAGATGCAAAATCTCGACCGTCGAAGGTCGCCACTGAGCCGACACATCTCTCAAGCTCAACTTATCAAACACCAGCGACATGCTACACGTATTCCATGAAAACACTCGAGACATCAATACATGTCACAAACTGGGGGATGCTCTTTAGGGTTTTGGTTTGGCGGTTTACAGCGTGCGGCATACACAAATGCCCGTTTCAAGACAGTGTATTAAGAATAAAATGGTTAGTAAATGCAGGAAGTAATGGTGAAACGCTCTTTCATTATGTAACATCAATTCCATAAAATTCCATCAATACTAGGCGTTACCACCTCTTCCTATTTAACTCATCCGTTTCTTTTTCTTACGAGGCCAGAGTACGTTTCACTTAGACTTGTATAAATAGGTCTTACCTATTTCCACCAAGAAAACAAGTTTTTGGTCAGGAAAAATACAATACTCAGAAAGGAAACTTTGCTAGCTTTCCCAAAATCTTTCACCTTCTGATACAAGTCAAGTAATACTCTTCTAGAACTGTTCTGGTTTCAACACTGTCTTCGCTTCCCTCCCTAAACCAGCCCTTCTCCTCCTCTTTGTGACCGAAGCAAATCCGGAACGGCCATTTCTTGGTTTAGGCCGGAGTTGTACAGATTGATCTCTCGAATCTAAGGTACTCCCATGCAGTACATTTGTTTAGGGTTTAGATCCGTTTCTCACTCACTTACCGGAATTACCAAAATCGGCAGAAACGATTTTCACCCACAAACAACTATATATATATAGACTAGATTGTACACATTTGGTATTTCGAGCCATGTATACCTCGCCTATCTATATCTCGAAATATGTGTTGGTAAGCTTTTCGCTTCGACCAAGTTTATCTTTACCTAGTGATGAAAGTCATGAATGTTTCAATCACTTTGAAAATTGCTTTGACGAGAAATGGTGTAACAACTATATAACGTCCTCTAAGAATGTTTCAATGATTGGAATGAGAGTTAAAATTACATAACTAAAACCGAAGTTCTCGAACTTTGTTGATCAAGAGAACCGGAAGTATGGCAAGTGCCAAGTCCGCGAACTGCCGAAGTTCTCAAACCCGAGAATTTCTGTTGGAGTTGACAAACTACTTGCGTAAGCCAAGTCCGCGAACCCAGTCCGCGAACCGGCGAAGTTCTCAAACCCGAGAATTTCTGCTGGAGTTTGTAAACTCTTTTCGGTGTCTTAAGTCCGCGAACCTAGTCTGCGAACTTGAGAAGGTTACATATCTAAAGATGATATCTTAATCTTAAAAGACTAAGGAATGCTTTTGAAAACCGTGGCTATTAAAGTTCATGAACTGATTCTTGTGAATCAAATCATCTTTGCTTCAATTGTGTCTTGTGTAGTTACATAAGATTTCCTTGCAATTGAACAACTCTCTTAACAATGTACACGTTTGGGTGCGGTTAACAAACCTAGAAGCGTACAGTCATTTGTGTATGACAAGCTAAGTTTTCGATCTAACAGTTGAGAAATATTAGCTTGAATATAAATAAGGTTTTCATCTAACGATGGATATTGATTGCTTTGTAACTAAGGCAAAACCCTGGTTTGAAAGACTATATAAGGGGACATCTAGCAACTATGCAAAACTAATCCCCACAGCTTACGTGTGCTACTAGTTTGCGTGCTAGAGTCGGTTCTCCTTTAACCTTTGGTTTTCTTCTTCTAAAACCAGGTTAACGACTTGAAGACTTCATTGGGATTGTGAAGCAAGACCGATACTACTTTTATCGTAGTAGTGTGATCTGATCTTGCATCTTCTACCGTAATAGTACAATCATATTGATTGACTAGAGATTGTTTGATTTCTCCGATAGGCAAGATATAAAAAGTAATCACAAACATCTTCGTCTCATTGTTTGTGATTCCACGACATCTTGTTTCGCTACCATACAATTAAGATTGTTGTGAGGTGATTGATTAATCTAGGTTGTTCTTCGGGAATATAAGACCGTATTATTAATTGGTTCCTATTCACCTTGATTATTTTCAAAAGACGGAATAAAAACTTTAGGGTTTTTCTGTGGGAGACAGATTGATCCTTTGATAGACTTGTCTGTGTGAGACAGATTTCTTTATTGTTAAAGCCTGCGATTTTGGGCGTAGCAACTCTTAGTTGTGGGTGAGATCAGCTAAGGAAATCAAGTGCGCAGTATCCTGCTGGGATCAGAGGCGTAGGGAGCACAACTGTACCTTGGATCAGTGGGAGACTGATTGGGGTTCAACTATAGTCCAGTCCGAAGTTAGCTTGGAGTAGGCTAGTGTATATAGCGGCTTAATACAGTGTGTATTCAATCTGGACTAGGTCCGGGGGGTTTTCTGCATTTGCGGTTTCCTCGTTAATAAAATTTCTGGTGTCTGTGTTATTTCAGTTTCCGCATTATATTGTTTATCTTTATAATTTAAATAATACAGGTTGTGCGTGTAGATCATCAATTGGTATAATCCAACCTTTGGTTGTTTGATTGTTATTGATTGATCCATGGACATTGGTCTTTGGTACCGTCCAAGTTATTCCTTGTATTTTATAAGGACTCGCCGATTTATATTAGCTTGAGTAATTCAAAACAAGAGAGAGATATTAACTCCTTGAGATACTTTTATCTAGATTGAGTCTGACTGTCTAGTTGATTCTCTAGAAAGTGTTTCGGAGTTAGTCCATACAGATTGCTAAGCGAAATATTGGGTGGTGTTGTTAGACCCCCGTTTTTTCAATTGGTATCAGAGCAGGCAAACACGCTTAAGACCTCAAAAGTCTGTGTTTGTAGCGATCTGACTATATGACCATAAAGTCTCAATTGACGCTTCACCAGGTTTAAAAACACAACCGTAGAAAAAGGTATGATAAACTGGTTACTCTTCAAAAGGGGTTGGATGAACAAATCCGGATCAATTCTGGTTTTGTTGCAGAAATTGCAATTCTTAAGGATTTGATATCTGGTATTAGTCCCTTGGTGAATTTGAGTAACTCCAGTTGTTCCTCTTTAAAGAATAGTCGTAAATCAGATA
Source organism: Papaver somniferum (assembly GCF_003573695.1). Taxonomy (NCBI): domain Eukaryota; kingdom Viridiplantae; phylum Streptophyta; class Magnoliopsida; order Ranunculales; family Papaveraceae; genus Papaver; species Papaver somniferum. The sequence continues at coordinate 128,182,481 of NC_039367.1, read as the reverse complement.
GTAATCAGCAACCTGTTGATGTAAAAACTGATGTGACTAGGAACCATTCAGACAAACTTCAAAGTTGTGGCTCATACTGTTGTTTTGATTCCTCCAATCGCTTACAACAAGTTTGAATGTCATTTCGAAAGAGTCTGAATGTTGCAAGTAATCTTTGTAAGAAAACTAAACAACGTTTTGATACTCTGAAAGGACATACAAGACTATCAGGAAACTCTAAATAGAGAAGTACTAATAGTATGAGTGCTTTTGCTTTTAAGATCTACGTATCCTTTTCAAAGGTTTCTTGATAGTGGATGCAGTAGACATATGACAGGTAATCTCACATGGTTCGTTTCGTCTATTGACTATAAAGGAGGTCCTGTAACGTTTGGAGATGGGAGTTTTTGCTACATTAGAAAGAAGGGAACGATCAAACTGCCCGGTGTTCCAGAATCCATGATGTGGTATACGTAAAAGGTATGACTGCTAATCTTATTTCTATTAGTCAAATTTGTGACAAAGGCCATCGAGTTGTCTTCAATGCAAATGGATGTGACATTGTTGACAAAACTGGGAAAGTAGTTTTTCAAGGAACTCGTGGTAAAAACAATTGTTATCTACTTGATACTCAGTTTAGCAATCGTTGCAATTTGACTAAGGTGGAATCTACATATCTTTGGCATGAGTGTTTTGGTCACATCAATTATCGTCTTCTAACTAAGATCATTAACACATAACTTGTTAGAGACATTCCCAAAATCAATGCAAAGATTGAAGGTGTATGTGGTGCCTGTCAAAAGGGTAAGCAAACGAAAGTTCACCACAAACCATCTCGAGATATTTTCACTAAAGCTCCACTTGATTTAATTCATATGGATTTCTTCGGACCAATACAACAACCCATTGTTGCTGGTAAGAAGTATGCTTTAGTTATGGTAGATGATTACACCAGATTCACTTGGGTTGCATTCTTATCTCACAAGAATGAAACTCTTGGTGAATTCAAGATTATTGTTAAAAGGATCCAGAACCAACAAGGTCGCAAATTAAAGAAAATTAGAAGCGATCGTGGAACTGAATTCAAAGACACCAAGGTATTTGAATTCTGTAACGAACTGGGGATCATTCAACAATACTCTCCACCTATTACTCCTCAAGCTAATGGAGTTGTGGAAATAAAGAATAGGAATATTCAGGAAATGGCTAGGGTAATGCTCCATAACAAAAACCTACCATTAAGGTTTTGGGGAGAAGCTGTGAGTTACAGCATGCTAAAACCCTTAACACTCCATTATGAGTTGTGGTCTAAAACCCTTAACACTCCTTATGAGTTGTGGTATGGAAGGAAACCCAACCTACACTATCTCAGGGTGTTTGGAAGTAAGTGTTATATTCTGAAAGATCGAGAACAGAAAGGAAAATTCGACACCAAAAGTGATGAAAGTATCTTTCTTGGCTATGCTTCTGATAGTCGTGGTTTTTGAGTATTTAATCTCAGAACACAAGTCATGATGGAATCTGCTAATGTTATCATCGACGACATTAGTAACTTTCGTCAGGATAATCCTCCTGCTGAATTGCCTCCAACTGAGACAATTAAGAAATTCAAAGAAATTCTAGAGTCAGTTGAAATCATCCCAACTGTTACTGATCCTGACATTTCTAGTAACGAGGAAAAGAGCACTGATCAAGGCACCCCTGATGAACAAGAACGTGTCCCTCCATAACTTTGGTGAGGTGGACAACTTTGACATAATCTCTTGTAATGTTCCCAATCTCATACATACTTTGAACAACTCCACATATCTCTTTTCCGATTTGTGCTACTTTGGATGCGGGAAAGTACTTCTCGAGAAAAAGTTTCTTCATACCGGTCAATGTAGTAATAGTACCTCCTGGGAGATGGTAAAACCATTATTTTGCCATATCCATAAGAGAAAATGGGAACGCCCTAAGCATAGCGTCATCGGTTTCAACTCCTTTTAGTTTCACACTTACAAGTACCATGTGAAATTCTTGAAGATGATGGTTTCGATCTTACCCCGCTATACCATGTAACTTAGGCATGAGTTGATCAAAGTAGGTTTCAGTTCAATTTCTACATCTAATTGAAGACACAAAGGTTGAGTGTTCAATTATGGTGATACGGGATCCTTAGGCGTTGCCATAACTATTTGCTCTTCCTCTACGTCTGAATACGCGAATTCGCTTGATGATGAGCAAAGAGGAAGCAGAGTGTTAACCGATCGAGTGAAGTCATTTAGTTGAGTTCCGGATCAAAGACATATACCAATGGGACTTGGTCGGCATTCTTTCAGCATCTACAAAAGGACAGTACCTCAAAATAAGATTCTCAAAATCTAAATTAGCAAACGATAACTAAAATAAAAAGCAAAAAGAATAACTAAAAAATAGAAATAACAACTTAATACTACCACTGTCAACGTACCAATAATAATTCTCTTACTCTACACAATTATATAAGGAAGTAGTGAGGCAAATTGAGTTCAAATCCACAGGGAGGTGTGACTTTTAAGTTATTATTTGTAACAAACTGTTGTTGTTGTAAGACAAAAATTCTAAGATTGTAATTAAAATTATGAGATGAAATTGACTAGAGATTCATTCGACACTACCGAACAAGGATATTATTAATCATATAAGTTCTAAATTTAATAAATTTTGATTATTAACAACTTAAGACAAGTTGTAAGCTCAACTAATCTTTGTATTTCTAAATTCACCACATAGAATAAGTTCTCTAGCGGATTCTAATCAAATGAACCACCTAAAATAACCTCTATAGGTGTAATTCAATCAATTGATATATCCGTGAATCAAGTTACTCCTAACCGCATGCTTGTAAGTTCGACACGTTAACCTAGGGTTATATTTTACACAATATTGCAAACAAAATATGTTTGCGACAAATAGTGCATCGCTACTTTTGTAAAGATTACTCTAACAATTAAAGATTAAAGTTCTCTATACTGGCATTAGAGTTGCATACAAAATATTTAATTGCGCACTTAGATACCTAGCAAACATCTCATGGTAATAAGAACGTAAAAGATAATCAACAAAAGATAATAACTTGCATAAATTGATTAATAAAATACGTCTGGATTTGTGAAATCCTCCCCGATCAATAAGGTTATTATCTACTCATAGTCTTTAGAATAAACATAATCATAAAATCAAGGTAAATAAGGTTCAAGGCTTGCAAAAAAATAATCGAAAGCAAACCATTGCAAGGTACTCAATAGCTTGCGACAAACTAACTTAGTTACTGTTGCTTGTTTTCAGCTTCTTCTCCTTCAGGGATTTCGTAGAGTTGCGGGCGTCTTTCTGGTGAAAAAGAAGTCGTTTCTGTTGTATTATGTGCCTCCTTATATAGTTTTCTTCTCCTGCAAACTCGTATATGATCAACACCCTGCAATTCCTAGCATACATAAACCCTTCAGACTTCCAAATCCCAGCCCTTCATCTCATAAAATCAACGGCAAAGACAACACTTGTGAGCAATTTTCTCGGTTAAGAATTCAGTCCAAACTTGAAGCGAACTAGTACCCAGCTTTCCATATCTTTTTGTCTTCTAAATTAGGTCCTAGCCTTTGCCAGACACACCTCATACACATCACAGATCCATGACTAACCAACACATATTTGACCCAACAATCCACTTTCTAGCCTATGCGAATTGACCCTCAAATTGAACTACATGTAGCCTTGTTCTACTCAGCTTCTACCATTCAGTTGCAAGCTTCCATCAACTTCCAGATACACCCAACACACATCCATTGAACCATGACAACACCCACAAACTCAGTCCAGCAATACACATTTTTAGACTGCATTTCAGCTCAAGAAAACCAACCACAACCATCACAGACTCGAGCCATTTCATTCCTTCCCAAACTTGGCCTCTGCAATCTCAGGACCAGTAAACTCATTTCATTCTTTCTTATTCTTCTTGGATCCAGTTGTAGCAGCAACAAACTCCAGTCGCGACAAACAAGCAATTTTTTCATTCCTTTGATTTCTTGTTGTTCTTGGTTTAGGCAATTCTGCAAACACCTTTGGTACGTGAAACTAATAGTTTAAAGATAACCCATTCACTGTTTTATTGGCTCTCTTTCAACCTACAAGCAGTTACACATTCAATGCAAACCCATGATCAATAAACCACTCAATCATTCATAAATGCCACCTATTCATTACTTCAATCCACGACAACAACATCATCCATTTATTGTACGAACAAAGAATGACCAAAGTTGTACTCTCTTGACTCTCTCGAATCATAGGGGATTGTATTTTAAGTTTCATCTTGGTTGTTTAATTAGTGATTAAGGAATGGTATTTTAAGTTTTCAACTGAGGTTGTTTTCCTATTTTGAATTCTTATTGTCCCATTCTTTAATTCCTAATTATAGGGGATTGTAGTTATGCCATGAACTCGCTCTTGTTCTTCATCTTCTCAATCCCTGTTGCGCCTCCAATTACGCGAAGAACAAGAGCATCATCACAAAGTTCATCTTCTTCATCAGCTAGGTTGTCTAATACTGCTTGTGAGGAACCATATGTACATATACAAGTTGCTTCTTCTACATCTTCCTCTGCAGTGGATGATACCTTTCTTGTAAGTCAAGATGAATATTTTTATGGACAACATCAATTCACAGATGATGATGACTCTTCATGCCATTGCCCGTATAAAAATTTCGATAATTGTCATGATGGTGTATGTGATGGTGGGTATGCTAAAAGTTCGATCTTCAGACACATCAAAGATATGCATTTTCATGGCACTACAGATAGTTTGCATGGAAAGGATACGTACAGAGGCTGGGGTTTATTTGGCTTGGGAGAATATTCTCAGGAAGCTACAGATGTGGATGTGTTTTCCTTGTAGGAAATGGTTTTCATGGAGGAGGCCATGCGTGACCACCCAGGTGGAGTATTATCAGGTCCTTTCAATGGAAGAGGTGCAGATTTCTTAATCTATGGCGTAGATAAGCCGATTCAACGTCTCCTAGTTGATATCCCACCAACTATGCCCACAAGAGGTGATGATGATTCCGATGGCCTTAATTTAGGTATGCTCAATCTGATTTTTCAGAAACAAATAACCACTATATCTAGCATTCCACCACAATGTCGTTTACATTTTTCAAGAACCTTAAAATCTACCCTTGATAAAGTGGTGGCTAACCCCGGCAACATATCTTCATGGGTTCAACTGCTCCTTCTACCCATTTGCACCCTAAATCTGTACATACCAAAAAGCTCACGGGAAGAGAGATCTGGCAACATAAAGCATCTACAAACTGCAGCCATTAATCAAGCCTTAGTCACTTGGAAAGAGCCAAATGGATGTAACATTTTACTACAACAGCTATTGGAGGTTCACAAGGAGAATCAACTTCACAGGCAACAACATGCTAAAAAGAAACCAAAAACTAATGTTGAAGCTTGTAGGAAGAAACTCAGCTACGGGCACTATTCTGCGGCCATCAGAATTTTGTCTTCCGCTGGCGTTGCACCTTATAACGAAGATACTTTACACGAGCTGCAGCAGAAACACCCATATGCTCCTCCTCCTTCAATACTTTCTGAAAACATAGTGTCTGCACCAGTTTCTGTCGACAGTAGAGCTGTCTTGACATCTATTAAAGGCTTCCCAAAAGGCACCTCATGTGGCAGAGATGGCCTTAGAGCCCAACATCTGATGGACGCTTTAAGTGGACCTGCTGCTGCTGTGTCTGAAGAATTATTATCAGCCATCGCAGGCATAGTTAACTTGTGTTTATCTGGTCAGTATTCTGCAGCCTTAGGGGAATACATAGCAAGTGCTCCTCTTACGCCGTTACTCAAGCCTGATGGTGGCTTGAGACCAATAACTGTATGGACAATATGGAGACGGCTGTGTTCAAAACTAGCTGCCAGTACTGTATGTACGGAAATGGCCAGTTACTTGGGTAACCACCAATTTGGAGTAGGCATTCCGTGTGGAGGTGAAAGTATACTGCATTCTTCCAACCGATTGCTTGAGTTGAAAGGTACACATAATAACCTTGCTATGTTGCTCATTGATTTTACAAACGCGTTTAACTTAGTTGATAGAACTACCCTAATTAGAGAAGCAAGAGACAAATGCCCTAGCATATCCAGGTGGGTTGAATTCTGTTATGCTAAGCCTGCAAAACTATATTACAATGAGTCCATTTTATCCTCAACTCAGGGTGTCCAACAAGGTGACCCACTTGGCCCTTTGTTGTTCGCATTAACACTTCATCCACTTGTCTGCCAAATTGCTTCTCAATGTTCACTAGATCCTCACGCCTGGTATCTTGACGATGGCACCATCATTGATGACACAATGGAGGTTTCAAAAGCACTTAGTATTATTCAACGCGAAGGTGCTTCAAGAGGATTACATTTAAACATAAAGAAGACTGAAATTTTTTGGCCTTTTACAGACCCTAGAAGCCTTGAACCAGATGTATTTCCTACTAATATAAGTAGGCCATCCAAAGGCATTAAACTATTAGGAGGTCCAATCAGTTTGGACACTCAATTTTGTAGCGACATGGTGATGAACAGGGAAGACAAAATTATAAGTCTTATGGACAATGTTAAGAAGCTGAAAGACCCACAGAGTGAGCTCTTACTTCTGCGCAGTTGCACTGGTGTTTCAAGGCTATATTTCACCTTATGAACTACAAATCCTCAGTTCATCCAAACAGCAACAAGCCACTTTGATCAACATTTGATGAAGTATCTACGTCTTCTGATCACCGGGGATGGCGCTGGCTTCGTTCCTCTTCAACAGAGACTTGCAACTCTGCCTATGAAAGACAGGGGCTTCGGTGTGTACACAATGGTTGATACAAGCCATTATTGCTATCTTGCTTCATACATTCAGACTCAAAGCTTGCAGCACACTATTCTACAGTCCATTGATACGACAGTACCAAGTCCCAACTTTCAGTTTGCCCTTCACAATTTCATGCAGACTTGTGGCCTCACTCCTTCAACCTTTAATGTCAATAACACCGACAATATGTTATTTTGATGTTATTAAGAGGGAGTTACCCAATAAATTCTGTATGTCCGAGAGGGAATCACTCTTATGGCAAAGCAACAGGATCGAGCATGCTATGGATTATTTGAAGACAATACCAATTGCTGGGCTAAATCAAACAATGGGACCAAGACAATTTCGTGTTGTCGCTCAATACATATTGGGTATACCCCTATTCCCTGTTGGAAGTTTGTGCACAATCCGTAAACGACCCATGGATATATTCAGAGACCACGCTTTCCACTGTGCAAGCGAAGTTGGGGTTAAGTTCCGCCATGATTTTGTACGGGATGTGTTGATGGATATCTGCTACAAAGGAGGAGTCGCAGCCAGGAAAGAAGAACCACTGGGTTTGTTGTCAGATCAACACACCCCTTTGAAACCCGCAGATATACTTGTACACAGTTGGGAGGATGGTCGAGATACATGTTTTGACGTCACAGCAGTCTCACCCTTTACCAGAAATGGGATTCGAAGTTTCACTCCAGGCCATGCCATTTCTGCAGCTGTTACTCGCAAAAATAGTAAATACCTCGCACAATGCATATCACATGGTTTTGAGTTTAGAGTACTAGCTTTTACTACATTGGGCGAGTTGGGTGACGATATGATTGTCTTCTTGCAGCGATTGAAGAACTTCCTTGGTAGTCATGATGTGAATAGCAACTTGTTGCCCGACTACCAACCAAATCTGTGTAAAATTTTCTTTAAGATGTTATATATAAATAATAATAATAATAATAATAAACAAAATATTTAGCAGACATAAAAACTGAAAAAAGGAAAGAAGGGATTCACGTGAATCTGTGATAACTAATCACGCCATGTCATCTTGGGCGCATACTAGGGTAGTATATAGGATGCAAAATAGCATTCCCGCTCACTTAAACCATGAAATTGATCCGCTATTATTTTACTTAGTGACTAGTCGTCGGACATATTTAGGAACCACATACCACAATGTCCAACAGAATACAAAGTGGAAGTTCATATGCACTAGTCTTAAACACGAACCGATATAGAAGATGCATCCTTCCGGATTTGTTCAAAAGGCAGGACATTTTCATATCTTTTGGTTCATATAGGGTAAACACCAAAGTGAACTTAGTCTTTGCTTAAGTTACTGTACCATGTATTAGTACAATGGTTTCACACTAACCATCTAAAATGGTTTTACGATAACCATCCAGTACCATATATGTTGAGACATAATCAGTAAGCAATCATTGGAGTATATGAGCAATCATCTTAGAATTTCGCTATCTCTTTCATAGTAATTATAAACGGTGAATTTCAAAATAGACATTCAATATATTATCTTACCATAAAATCTTTTTTTTCTTAAGAAAACTTAGGCAGAGCCTAAGATAAAAGATTGATAGCAATGCTAATGGTGTCATTGTTTTGAAAAACATCAGACCCACTGCTAAGGTTCTTACAACTAATAGCCAAGTTTAGAGCTTGGAGATTATGGGTTCTATGAAGAAGTTTAAGACCCATTAAAACAAAAGATACAGGTTTTACATTTAAGACTGTTGCTTCATTCAATGTTTGTTTTTCCTTATGATAGTTCCTGCTGAATCTTCCCTTTATAGCTTTGAGATATAGAGCATTGAAGTGTTCCAGAATTTCATTGGTTTCAGATTGTATTTAAATGTTCATGTGCTGCTTTTTCTCTGCCCACTCAAACGCTCAGTCTGCTCCTCTTGTGGCTCCTCCTGCTCCCCATTGACTTGTGTGTCCTTTGCTATCAACATAGTTTCCTGCGAAATCAGTGATAGTTAGCGCTGAGAAGAACTGATAAGTGTTAGGATCCTGAATAGTGCAGATTTTGATTAAGAAACCAAAAGTATGCTTTTGAGGAGGGATCCCAACATAATTTCATGTTGTTGTTATATGGGGATCAGTATCATAAGTATGCCTCTGAGTATTCAGAGCATGGTAGGGCAAAGTGTGGATTCTGTTATGATCACATAGATGTTGTTGTATACTGAGAGTTGTATTCTTAGCATTTGGAGTAATGTTTTGGAATACTAGATCACATCTAGCCTTCCATATGAACCAACAAGTGGTTGCATAAGTGCAGCTATTGTCACTGCAGCTAGCATTTTGAAACCAACTATTGAACCAATCCATGAAAAGAGTTTGGTGATAAAAAAGACCATGATTTCCACCTAACATGTGCTTCCAAACCTCAGTGGCAGCTGGGCAGTTGAGGAACATATGTGTCATTGTCTCCTCCCCACTATTGCATATTTTGCATATGGGATCAATGTAGTGGAGAATGCTTGCAGTTTTAGCATTAGTTGGGAGGATTTCATGAGCGCATTTCCAGAGAAAGATTTTAATGGTTGGTGCCACTTCCAAGTTCCATATAGCTCCCCAGTTTCTTGTTGTATGATCATTTCTATACAGGTTCTCTATTTTGGCTTTGTACAAAGCTTTAACAGAGAATTTTCCTGTGCTGTTGAGTTTCCAGTGCATGTTGTCTTCTTCTATGGAGTGGATAACAAGATCACTAATGACTTGAGCAGTACCAGGACTGAAAATTTGCTGAATGAGTTGGAGATTCCATTCCTTTTGATCTGTCATTAAATGAGCAAGCAGTTGTATATCAGTGGGGCAGTTTGCAGGCTTTGTGAGCTTGTCAGTTGAGTCAGGTATCCAAAGGTCCTCCCAGATTTTGATTTTGTTATCATTGCTTATTCTCCAGATACAGTGGTGTTGTGTATTCTGAATTCCTTCAAGAACCCCATTACAAATCCATGAGTCTCCATCTTTGGCTTTGGTATTCATGTTTAGAACATTTCTCCCCAATAAGTATTTGGCATCCATCAATTTGTACCAGAGAGAGTCCTTATCCTTTTCCATCCTCCATCCTATTTTTGTTATCATGGTACTATTGAAGAGTTCCATATTCATGAACCCTAATCCACCAAGATCCTTTGGTTTGCATATAGCTGTCCAAGCTTTTGGGCAGAACCCAGTGGAGTGTTCCAGATTTTTTCCCCAAAAGAAATCTCTTTGTAAGTTGTTTATATCTTGACAAGTTTTCTTAGGTATTCTGAATCAGTTCATTTGATAAATGCTGGCTGTGGAGGTGACATATTTTATTATAACTTCTCTTCCAACTGGATTTAGAGGGGAATTCTTCTAACTTGACAGATTTCTCTTCATCTTATCCACTCCTGGTTTGAAATATTTGATTTTGCTTCTGTGAGTAAATAGAGGAGAGCCTAAATATTTTTCATTTAGGGAGAGAGCTTGAACTCCTAGCAGATTGCAGATATGAGGCATTAGAGTTGGGTCAGTGTCCTTGCTGAAGAAGATACCAGATTTGCTGAAGTTGATGAGTTGACCAGAAGTATCTCCAAAGATGTTGAGGATGTCATTGAGGTTTTGGTCTTCAGTAGGATTTGCTTTGCAGAATACCATGCAGTCATCAACAAAGAGAAGATGGTTTATAGATGGAGCATTCTTGCAGATTTTTACTCCAGAGATGATGCCCAAGTCTTCAGCATGAGATAAAGTTCTGGACAAAGCTTCCATGCAGAAAAGAAATAAGTATGGGGATAGAGGATCCCCTTGTCTGAGACCTCTAGAGGGATTAAAGAATTTATCAGGGGAGCCATTTATCAGGACAACTGAAGAAGTAGTGGAGATGCACTGCATAATTTTGTTACACCATTCAGAGTCAAAGCCAATTTTAGTCATAATGGTATGAAGAAATTTCCAATCCACTCTATCAAAAGATTTAGCCATATCAATCTTGATCCCCATGGTTCTTTTATTTCCTTTGAGACCTCTTATGGTTCTCATGTAGTGAATAATTTCATGGGCTATAGCTATATTATCAGCAATTTGTCTTCCAGGTATAAAGGCAGACTGGTAGGGAGATATGATTTTGTTGAGAAGAGGTTTCATTCTTTGAGCTAGAAGTTTGGATATTATTTTGTAGGTGGTGTTGCAGAGACTAATGGGTCTGAAGTGGCTGGGGCAAGTTGGGTTTTCAATTTTTGGTATCAGGGATATAAAAGTGGAGTTCATTTCTTTGAGAAGATGCCCAGACTTGAAGAAATGTTGCACCATTTTAACTAAGTATTCTCCTACAATATCCCAGTTGGCATGGAAGAAGTTTGGTGGAAAACCATCTGGACCTGGAGCTTTATCTTTGGCCATGCTAAAAAGAATAGATTTGACCTCATGATTTTCAGGAATTCTGTTGAGAATGTTGTTATCAACACTGGTGACAATTGTAGGAATGAGGTTAATGATTTCAGGGTTCATGTCAGGAGATTCAGCAGTAGCCATCTTAGAAAAATGGTTGGTGAAACAATGTTTTATTTCTTGGTAATCCTCAATCCAATTTCCAGTACTGTCTTGTATAGAATCTATCTAGTTTCTTCTTAATCTGCATTTTGTAGTTCTATGGAAATAACTTGCGTTATTATCCCCCAATTTGATGAATTGATCTCTGCTTTTTGTCTTCCAGAATTTTTCTTCAATGTCTTGCCATTCTCTGAGAACTTGATTTGCATTTTTTAAAGATTCACCTCTGTTGTACTTGAAGTAGTTTGCTTGAAGCCAATGTAGATGTTGTTTACTTTCTTCAATATTTGACTTTATGTTGCCATACACTTCTTTCTTCCAAACTTTAAGTTTCAGCTTAATGTCTTTGAGCTTTCTAGCAATGAGGAAAGCACTAGAACCAGACAAGTTTCTTTGTCAGCATTCCAGAACAATATCCTTACAGTCCTTATGGTCCAACCAGGGACCAAAGAACTTGAAAGGAATTTTACCAGTACACCAATGAGGATTAGTGTTAAGAAGAATGGGTTGGTGATCAGATCCAATTGCTAGAAGATTAGTGATAGTGGAGTTTGGATATAAGAGAAGCCAGGATTCAGTGGCAAGACCTCTATCCAATCTATGCTCAGTGAGAGCAGGACCACTTCTCTTATTGGACCAAGTGAAAGGGCAGCCTGTACTGCCTAAGTCAATTAAATCCAAGTCCACAATTTTTTTACTAAATATATTAGCTTCTACACTGTCCAATGGTTGAGTACTGTATTTTTCATTATCATGCAAGATGAAATTGAAATCCCCAATGACCAACCAAGGGAGGGAGTGATTGGTAGCAGTTGTTTCCCGCTCTGAACTAGGGGGATTGGAATCACTCTGAACTAGGCTGATTTTCCCGCTCTTCAGAATTTTCGCTGAAACAAGGCTCAACTTTCAAAATTTTCTAAAAATACTTCCACTGCTCCAAAAAATCCGAAATTTGGCGTGGAGTATTATCAGGATGTCTAGTATTTACGGTTAAAGGGATTAATCCAAAATCCTTTCCAGTTAGGAGATATTCCAAAATGTATAACTGATGTCCAAAACTGAACATTTTGAGTAATTCACCTTAATGGTCCCAAATTTGTGAATTTCAGAAGAAACAATTCTAAAAGTTTCACATACCTTTTTCATAACAATTTTCATGCTAATCCACGCCAGAATTTTCATAACAATTGTCATGGCAGTCATCATACGGTGCCATTATTCTCTTCTTTCTCAATGATCACAAACTCAAGTAGGTGATAACATGGTACATTTCATAGGGTCCTGTTAATTTATATACCCGTATACAAGTTAACAGGGATATATTCGGCATTTAGTTACATTGGAAAAAGAAATTTGTTCATAAATTAATAGCTAACCTAAATTTGAAGGAATTTTTCTATAATTGAGATTTTGTTCCAAAAATATCCTTCAATGTTATTAACGAGAGAAATAAATTAATAGGCTTTTGTTAACTTGTATACCCGTATACATGTTAAGGTTTAATAGGCTTTTGTTGAGTGTCAAAAAGAGATTACATAAAGGGAAAATTAGGCGCAAGCCCAAAAAAATGATATTGTCATTGTCAGGCCCACAATTAATTTTAGGTACCGTGATATCCATAATTATTTTCGTGACACCCATAATTGTATGAAATTATTAAAATTGTCTGCATGACGGATTATGCATCCGCATGACGGGTTATGTATCAGGGGTATAATTGGCAACACAACTTGGATATAATATATCTAAAAATCCGCGCCTTGGAATTTTACAAATTTTATATCGTTGGAAATCTTTTTAAGAGAGCTACGCAACGAGTACAAACAACAATATCAAATTTTTGTTTTTCACGAAAAAATCGGAGGTGATCATCATTTTAGGCAAAATTTCAAAACTGACTACATAACCATTATGCAGCCACCAAAAAAGATGCATAACACATTCTGCAGACGCATAACGAATTATGCAACCATTTTCTCATCTGCATAATAAAATTATGCATCTGTATAGTAAAATTATGCATCTATAACAAGTTATATAACCATTGTTTTGGTTGATTTTAGTGTGTACATAAAAAATTGATGCATAATGCAGTATGCATCCATATTTACGGATGCATATCAGGCTATGCATCTATTTTCTCGATGCATAAAAGATTGTGCAACAATTTTCTCGATGCATAATGCATTATGCAGTCATATTTTCACGACTGCATAACATGTTATGTAGATATTATTGTAGGTGCATGACAAGTTATGCAACCTTATTTTTATTGGTTTCAATACTAAGAAAAAAATAGCTGCATAACGTGTTATGCAACCGTTTTCTGGACTGCATAACAAGTTATGCAACAAATTTTGTAGATGCATAATAGGTTATGCATCCATTTGCACGACTGCATAACAGGTAATGTACATTTTCTCGACTGCATGACAAGTTATACAGATATTATTGAGGAGCATGACAAGTTATGCAATCCACTACTACCAGCTTTCACCTACTTCAATGCAGCAACACCTACCACCCGAACCATTGCATCACCACCTTGTTTCCTCTAGCACCAACACCTGCTTCCTTGTTTTCTACATCGAATATCATACAAGTGCACGCACGCAACTATTCAAGTGCATTACCAAACTCCAAATTTTGAGACACAATTTGCATACATGATTTAAACTAGGAGGCAATAGACTTTAAAGGTGAAGGCAGACCAAACAAAGAAGGGAGGCAAAAAAAACAACTTTGTCACCATTATAACAATATAAACAAAAAAAAACAAAACAAAAAAAACGCACTAGAGCTTAATTATCCGTTTTCCCTAGAATGGACCAATCAATGCTCTTGGAATTCTTCAACTCCCTATTCCTGCTTTCTTTAGGATTTTCATACAGTGGTCAGTGAGTGATTATGACTGGATTGGGTTTCGACAGAATGAACACCTAAAATATAGTGAGTTAGCAAAAATAACTGCATCCACAATGGATTTTCCCGCTACAACAGGTGTTTAATAATCAATTTAACATGCACTTAGAATCTTAAGCCTACACTGATTAGCCTATGTAAGCTTCAAACGCCCTCACGCATAGTAATCAATTGAATGAACTCATTAGGCTGTCTGGTAGAAGTTCTATTGGATCATCTAAGACACCAACAAAGTTTTACAGGTGGAAAACTCAATCAAGGGGTAGTATTTTTTACCCAAAAGTCTCATTCACAATCACCTCGCAGTTGTACAAAAGACAGAGTTTAACAACCAAAAATTATACATCTTGGCATTATTATCACCATCCGCCATAGCAAAAAACACTACTAGCTTATGGTATTCAGACCTAGAGATGCACCAAGCGCTCCCAGTTAATCTCTATGCACTAGTCCAGCTTCATAAAAGGAACTTTCTCATTTGGGGTTTGAGTATCATCACCCCCATCTGATTCAAAATCGACGAGATTTGATTTTAGGTCCGGTGAAATTGAAGAAATCTGAGAGTTCTTAATCCCTGACATCGACTCAAACCAATTTCTTCACTCAAATTACTTGATAGCATCAACCCAACACAGATCTGATCCATCTCGACGCTTTCAATCAATTCAAGTTAAAAACTATCTCAAACCAATTCAAGTTAAAACCTAAAAATAAAAAATCCAAATCTAACTAAACTGAACGAAAAGAGAAAATTTTATACGATTGAAGAGTTGAAATCGATAAAACTTGAAAGGAATCTGAATATCTCATCCATCTCGACGCTTGTTCTTCTTCTCCTCTCGCCTCTCCATCTGGTTTTCTAAATATCTCATTTCTTAGGGAAGGAAAGAAATCTCAATTTTAAAAAATATGGGCCTGCTGATAATTTTTTCTGAAAAAATGGGTGCGCGCCTGACATTTTCTGACCGTGGGTTTCACGGTGGAAAAAATATGAAAAATGGGTTTGTGTGTAGTTTTCCCTTACATAAAAGCATAATTTAGTTTGATGGTATGGGCCATGGATGGCTGCTTTCTTTATTAAAAAAAGAGTATTTATAACTGGAAAAAGGTTTACACATGGCCTTAAAATCTCAGGACCGGCTCTGAGAGAGTGCGTTGCTTGTAAAATAAGACTGCACATTTCACACATATCAACTCGACTAATGTTAGCGCAAAGTAGATCCAAACCAATCGCAATGGGGGATTAATTAGTCTCACCTTGGAAATCAGGGGACACCCACAACTGGAAAGAAAGAAAAAAAGACTCACACCTAAGCTCATTGAATTTAATTATACATTTGTTGTAGAGCTCAGCTCGACACTTGTAAACAAAATTGAACCTTAAAGCCTAACTAGGTTGAACCCACTTAACTGGATCACGGTCCCTAAGCTATTATGGGTTGATGATGATAATCTTCTCCTATTGTTTATCACCATCTGTTGATTTTTTGAATGTATTACAAATGACAACTTTAAGTTCTTGTTGTGCTTTGGTTCTCGAAGGTGATAACATTATGCTTCTCCACACTAAATGAGGATCGTATTCAGTATGTTCTGTGGGTTGATGTTGATATAGCTCATTAATACAATCTGCCTCGTCATTAAGCATGCTTAAGGTCGTTAGGCAGTTGATTTGTTGTGGGTCAACCAATAAATTGTTTTCTCCATCTTTCCATCCTATCAGCTTTATCATCCAAAAACGTGAAAAGATTAAATTTAGTAGAGGCATAGTTGTACAACAATGACCAACCAGATAGAAAAAAATCATTTGACCAATCTGATGGAGATTTTTTTTTTACCTTCGGAGATATACCCATGGCATCAGTGCAGTATAACCTAGCATGGTCAACAAGTTGACAGTATCTTGGAAACGCCATAGCAAATCTCTTATGAGATTTCAACTGTGACTTCACTCTCACAGCTCTTCTCATCAGTATAGCTCTCCTATAATTTCATCAATCAATAAAACTTGTTGAAAAAGAACAAAAATCAAAAGAAAAATGAATACCTATTATCATGGACCCGTACCTAATTCCTCTGACAACAGCAAGATATGCATCACAAACTACTCCAACCATTTCTATTCTATATGGTTTTCTTTTGTTATTTTCTTCATGTTGTTGCTGTTCTTCTTCTTTTACTTGTTCCCAATACTTCTCCATTATGGTTCCATCTTCAACGACCTTATAACCGACTCCCATGCGATAACGACGATGGTGAACATTTCTTGCCATGGCAATAGTTTGTTCAACAAAGGGTTCCCATGAAAGTGTACCATCCATAATAACATCACGTCCTTCATTCAATGCCGTTACAAGGAGTGATGAAGCTGCATCAGTTGATGATTGATGTACCTGGATTTTTTTCAACAATATTAGTCATGTTTTTCACAGAAATGCGGATTGTGTTGTAAAGAATTTAAAAATACATCTTTCACATTTCTAAAATGGACAATCTTATTTGGACGCTATTTTACAAGAATTTCACCAATTTTTATATAGAGCCCAAACAACAAAGAATTTGAACATAACATTTTGATGGTACGTTCCTCTTATTACATATAAGATATACAAGTATACAACCATGTTTTGTAGGTTATCTGGATTTATAAAGGGGATATCAAAATTTTGAGGTGTATCAATCCAGAGATCCATTGGCAAGTATTGTTTTTGTAATGTATAGAATGATACTCCCTCAAATAGCTTGGTATCCCCTTTATAAATCCTGTTTTTTTTTTACCTGGAAAATGACAGTCGCATCTAATCTGCGATCCAGGACCAGACCAGAACTCGATATTATAAGGGGACTTTTGTCTGGCATTTGCTCAACTACCCTAGCATTTCCATACAGGCACACCGTGACATAGACATGGGCACGTATTAGAATAAGAAAAAGGGATAAACACTGACCAGTTCAGCTGTTTGGAGCATGTCCGGATGGTGGCCTCGAGAGCTAAGAGCTTTATAAATGACGTCAGTTTCTTTAAAGGCATCAGCCTCAACGATCACCGCATTTCCAGCAGCACCTCCCCAAAATGATCTGTGTATGTACCAATACACAATAAATGCAGTCAGCCCTCCAACAATAGAAAGACGTCAAAAATCCAAATCAAGTTCAAGACACATATGGTACTCATCAAGCTTAATTCTTTTGTCTGAAGAACCACAAGATTAATCTGCTAGTTGGTTTGTGCTACTAAATCCATATAAAACAAAACATTCGTCACCACCATTTGGATCTACTAAATTGACAATCACAGTAGAATTTGGTAAACCCTACGGCAACCTTGTAGTTATTTACTTGGTGCATCAGTCGAACGTTGAATAAGGCGAGAAAAGCATACTAGAAGGAAAAGTCTAAACATAACCTATTGTTTATTTGGCCAAAAGGATCTTATTTGGTTATAAAAGCGACCAGTTTCTGTGAATGGTGTTGTAGCAAACGGTTGGTCTAAGTCAAAGAGTGTAGAATCTAGAAGTACTTGTGGTTGAGAAGGAAGCACGTCTGTTATGCCCTAGTGGACATATGAAAATACCTCAATCACAAAAGAACTCCGTTTTCGTTTTTAATGATATGTAATTTGGTGTTTTTTTTTTAGGTGGGTGCCCAACAACCATCAAAATAATATTCTAATATCCCGCTTTAATGATTCCTCCACTATTGATTCTATCAATGTTTAACACTTAAAAATAATATTTTGATTACTTATAATTTTTTTAATAATGTAGGTACTTACTCCTTGCTTAGTATTTCTTTAAGCACTGTACTTTTTCCGGCTCCCATTCCACCCCCCATTAAGAGAAGAACTGGGCTTCTTTGGCTATGGGCGGCTGGTACCATCACGTCGTTGCGGTGGGGGTCGTTCTTTAGTGTTCTAATTGCTTTCAGTTCCTCAACTAGTGTTGAAAAAACTCTTGCTACTTTCAAGTTTTTCGTCACTCTCTCAAATCTTTGCTTCCTACAAAATCAAAATTAGAGTTCCAACATTAAACTTCTTGTTTGTCCCTGTTTAGGCTTTTCCTATATTTGTGATAGATAGGAAAACAAATTTGCGCATGAGGAAACACATAATTGTCGATGACTCATTAGGAGACAAGGACCAATCAGTAAAATCTAATAGTATCAATGATATGATTGCGGAATTTAATAATTCTTGCTGTGCAGTCTATAACTTTGATTGTTGGAAGTTCCTTAATATTTGTTATGTGTGCTCAACCATGATCAATCATCAATGATGAGAAACAAAACAACCCAAGAAATAAATATTCTTGTACTTTAATATAATGTATACTATCTAATAAAGAGGTAAAACAAAATAAAATTGATATGAGCATATGATAAAGTTTTTTTTAAACGTTACACAATCAACTCACCTAGTTGCTTCCATGACCATGTTTTTGAGCTTCCCTTGCTGCTCAGAATCTACATTTAGCACCTGAAATTAAACATAAGCCATGAATATTCAAAGTAAGCATGATCCAATCTCCTTTACAAATTAGCTCTAGTAGAATGAAGCTTCTAGTGTTTTTTTGTTGGGTATAGATTAGTAAATTTACCTGACTAATCATAAGAGTAGCATGGCTCCAATGAAATGCAAAGTAACCTAATATGCATCTATCAAACTCTTCCAAGAGTTTGAGATACAATACATCGGCATCTTGGCTTCCCTTCGCTAATAACCCAGACATTTCTGCTTCACATCCTTCAGTTTTCTTTAGATATTCTTCTGCCAATTTACATATTTTGTCACACTCATTTGTACTTCCAAGACCCATCTGTCTTCCTAGTTATAGAATTCATCAAAACAGAATGAGAATACAGAAATGATTTGAAAATGGGCCATTCATTAAGATTTAAAATCATAAATTAACTTGTTCTAAGATGACAATGTGCAGGATTAATATTACCTACATAGTGGGAGAATCGCTCCAGTTTATGAACACGACCGGAATCCGTCAAGTGTAACCGAGGAACGATCCTATTAGCAAAGGTGTGTTTCATTGATGGCTGCATTCGATTGCGATGATAATGCATGGCAATGATAAATAAGACAAATCCAATTGAAGATGTGATAGAAATCACTAAGAAGATAAGAGAATTGATTGGAGAACCATAATCTAAAATTAATTTGATCAGTTCATGAAAAGAGGATGAGAAAATGGGTTGGTTTTTATAAACTAGTTTCAATGAAAGAAGAGAGAAGGAAAGACAAGAGAAAATTAGGAGTGCTGATGAAAAATAAGTCAATAAAAGAAGGGAGACTTTAATTATTGATTTTCTTGACCTAATACTTCCTCTCATTGCATGACCTATAGACAAAAAAAAAAAAAAAAAAAGAAAGAAGAAGAAGAAGGTAATTAACCTGAAGTTGACCAAAAATAAGAAGAAAATGTAATAGAACTTTACATTTTGTTGGATGAATGCATGCGACAGCAGGATACAGGGGAAGTGGAAAAAGAACGAAATCGAGAAAGGAGAATGCAGAGAAAGAGAAGTATCAAAATTCAATATTGAGGTCAACACCTATTTTGTAAACGGAAGATTCTACACCACTTGTTTCGAGTAAAATTTGGATTACTGATTGTTTTACACGTTTATACGACGTGTCCGTAAGCAGTGACGACCTAGAATTCTTCCTTGGCTAGGATCATACTTTTTAACTTTAAAGATTGTCTATGCCGTCTAGGGCTGCGGCGAGTTATTTTAAGGAGGGAATTTTCTGGATCCGGAAAGAAATATGCAGCAACAAGTGGTTGGTTCCAAGGAAAAGAGAAATGGGCTAAATGGTGGAGCAATTTCTCCATGATTTATATGGGCTGATACCAGCATTACTAGGAACTGATACCATTTAGCCGATCCAACAGTCAGGATCGCTTAAAATTGTTTTTGTCCTATATAAAATGATATCAACCCTTAATAATCTGGTATCAACCCATATAAATCGTGCATCTCTGAACCGCACTATTACAGCAGTAAGGACTAAGGTTAATATATTGACACAGCCTTCAACCGTTATTTGACAGATGGCTACTGCTACTAATACTCAGAATTAGGATCCACTTGAAACTCAAGGATATTGTCCTCGAAACCAATCAGCTCGACATCGAACCCGATTTTGACTTCATGTGGAAATAGAGAAAGACAACTGATACTAGCAAAATGTGGAAGTACAGGTGAGTTCACGCTTCAATGGAGAGATCTTCATAAAACAAATACTACTGTATAACAAAAATCAATAACTTAGGCTCATGAATACAAACTATATACTACTACGCACTCCATAATCAGCTATGAAACACAAAACTTCATTTACTACAAGCTCAAATTTTATCAAAATTCTATATACATGACCTGATCAACTGACATATTAAATTGTTTCCTTGCGACACTCCTCTATTGAACAGCATAGCTGAAGTATCTTACGCAGGGAGAAAAAAACTATAGTACAACATAGATTTCTTTTACAAGTAACGTTTGCGTACCTCCTAAAATTCAAACTTCTTTTTCTCTTCAAATTTCATTTTCAGATCTTCTTCTGGTGGCATCTTTCCGCCACCTCGTAAGGTTGCACACCACCATGCCATGAGTTCATCCTGTTAAATATCAGGAGGGGCATATTACATGACTACAAAGATTAACGGAAAAATAAATTTGATATACTCTCACAGTTTTGCCTAGTTAGGCATCTAATCATGAAAGAGTTTTTTTACTTCAGATCTTTTACAATGTTCACATAGAGTAGAATGCTGTAGATTTGAGTGGCAAGTTTTACCTCTGTGTAGTCGTGGTTTGAGACAAAACGATTTTCAATAAAGCATTTGAAACCAGCTATGTCCACTGAAAGGGAAAGTTTGTGACTACCCAGTGATCCCTCTCCTGGTTTTCCTAAAAGAAACACGAAAAAAAAAAAGTAAACAGAAGTAAGAGATTAATCTAGTATACCAAGTCTATGAATCCCAATCATTTGAATCATAATTACACATTCACAAATTACAGTGTAAATAAATTCTGTTATAAATTTACCATTAATGCGTGCTACGAAATAACCTGTGCCCCCTAGTCCTTCGTCCCACTTCCGTAGTCGCAGCCGTAAAAAAAAACCGTCGATACAAGCAAATGGCATTGGTGATTTCATCCATCTATGTCCACAAAACATAACTACTAATCAGTTTCAAAGATATTTCTAGTTGAATTTTTTTCAAATAAATTTTTTACAACAAACAACTACTTCAAAATGAGAGCGCTACTTACTTGAGCACGTCAGTGCGAGTTAAACGAAGCCTTTTTACAGCTTCAAAGGTTCCTCTTGGCACGGCAGGAATGTGTCGATGGACAAAGTTGCAAAAAGCTGCGTTTTGATTTTCTTTTGATACATTATCTGTAGAACCCGAAGCAGTCTGCTTCCCTTTCATTACGAAATCTTTGGAAGTTTTCTTCCTTGACACTTCATGATCCTTCTCAACCAAGATCCTTTCATCAAGTATCATTGTTCCGCTCGTTATTGAGTTGACATTTTTACCCACTTTGGCTTCAGCATCTACCCTCGTTTTATTCCCATCAGAAGTTGTAACTGCAATCTGGCAATGAAAATCAACATTTTCAGATGAATTTTTCCTGCCACCAGATTGGTATTCTTTTCTGGAGAAAGAGCATGGACATGAAATGGCCCAATGATCTAGCTGAAAACAGCGAATGCACAAGCAAGCCGATACTTCTTTCCCGTCAAATGGATGTGCTTTTTTGTAAATCTCTTCAATCTCGGATCCAGTTATTCTCGTGCAGTCATGTAACTTGTGACCTTTTATGCCACAAAAGAAACAAATTGTGGTTGCATGGCTTGTACTACCACCTGCTCCTGACAGAATGATGTTTCTTAAAGCATCCAGTCTCCAAGTCAAGGTAGAAACCAATGCCTCTGAATTTTTGAATCTTTGAGAATGTTTGGCTATATTTTTTAGCTTACATTTGGATTTATCCAGATCACCACTTTTAATTCTCTTAAAACCAAAGGATCCATAAGTATTTATCACAAAATTTTGAGTTTTTGTACTTCTACCATCAGCTGTGTCCTCCATAGAAGGCTTAGAACTACTCTCCGAAACATTCTTCTCCTTCCGTGAAACTACAGAATTTTGAGCATTGGAAATAATCTTGTTGTGGTTGTTCGGACCCTCAGAAGGTGAATTTAGATTCTGTTGACGTTTCTTAGGCGAACCCATCATGAGGCCAGAAACTTTTGGAGAAAATCTTGTTATCCATAAGTTCCCAAGAGAATCACTTCTATTGATCACATCGTTGAATGCCTTGTTTGAATGATTAACAGAGCCAAGTTTACTGTTTTCTTTCCCTTCAGATGGAGAGCCAGGATCACTACGCGGAGAGGAACTTACCGAGATTACTCCATTTTTCTTGAGATTAGATGCCATGCTACAGAAATTTCTGTTTTTGGCACTTCCATCTCCCCATTTTTCCTGATCAGAACTTATATTCTCAGAAGGATTATTTGGCAGAGTCGAAGGACCTTCCCCGTCAGCAGATATTCTCTGATCGAACTTGTCATTTGATAAAACGATTTGCTTACACTTGCCATTGTCTTCCCCAGTCGAAGGACTGCTACTGTTGTCAAGTTCCCTTGAGCCTTCTCCTAGCTGACTATCAAGAGTTAATATTCTGTCATCCTGAACCCTTGAGCTAGGACAATACAATGCCTTGAAAATTGTTTGAAAACCAGCACTTGTTTCACTATTTTGATTACAATTATGAGTTTTCATAGTTAGAGCTAATGAAGGCGTATCTTCTGAATTAGATTTTGATAATCCTTTGATCATGTTTGATATCCAATTCATGAAGGAGCTGTCCTGTCGTTGTAAAGGTCCAAAATGAGGACTTTCATGGTGTGTCTGCTTCACTTTCTTGCTCTCTACAATCATTTGCTTTTCAAAGTTCCATTTTCTCTTCCCAGCTGAAAACATCCCGGTGCTATTGCAACTTTCAACACTCTCATGGCTATCATCCTCGTCTTTTAGAATATTTTCACTGATTCCGTCACACAAAACATTTTCTTTATGTTTTCTCTGAGATAACGGATTTTTGCTACTACTTGGGGAGACATTGACTGCTGGAAACTCCGTCGATGAAGCAAGTACTATACCGTTCTGGCAGGGAGAGTCTTTACCTTCTTCAGCAGCATGTTTTGATGCTATGATACCCCCCTTGTCACAAGCGCTTTCATCTTTGAGAAGTTGTAAATCATTTTCAGCGGTTGATTCCTGATTCTGCCAAGGAGAGATAAGTTGAACTTTGTTTGTTTTACATTTCTCATCTTTTTGAATACCCTGAGATAATTCTAATCTCTCTTCCTCACTTGCATGGGATATTACAAGTGGGTTCTGAGTATCAGTAACTTTGGATTGTTTTAGAATAGCAACGTCGGGAGAGAATGACCCTTGCATGTCAGATGCATGACTATTTCCACTACGAATAGCTTTGTTGATTTCAGTAGGAGTAGACTTAGCTCCTAAGTTCAAATTCCTGTCTGCTGGTTCTACTCGCGCCAAATAGAACTTTATCTGATCTGATTTTGATGTGGAGGAACCCCTCATGTCAGTGCCAGGATCTATAGAGGAGCCAAGTAGTTTCATGAGACATCAATAACATATAAAGAAATCACCAAAAAATTGCAGCCGTATGACTACCTGGCATAGGAGCTCTTTCAGTTTGATGAAACATATCCACTTCCTCTTTTCCTGAATGAACACCTTCTGCATCTGTATTTGAAAATGTAAATTTCATTTTACTGGTCATCTCTTCTAAGCCACCACTTGATCCTGCTAAAACATTCTTTTCATCAGAGTTTTTAGACATGCCCCACAAGGGGAAAAAGTCTCAGAGTGAAACTTTAAAAAAAAATGCTGATATCAAACATAATACCCAAATTCTGTTCATGGGTTGTTTGTCTGCCAGATAGGTGAGGTACCTGTGGTGCTTCTTGGAGACCTGACTAGGTTTGCTTCAGAAAGTTTACAACGCAAATGGGGTTCCATTTGCCATGAAGCCAAGATTTCTTCATCTACATTTGTATATTCTTTAGCTTCCTTGGCCGTGATACTTTGAGTTGGTGAATGTACCAGAGTATTTGATGCGACACCACACAAAAAGGAAAAGTTTTTCTCGGGTAAGCTACAATCAGCAGATTTAAGACTCACCCCTTTCTGTGGAGACCAAACTAGTTCGGATAACGGGGTAGAAGTCCCAAAGATCATATCTGCACTAGAACCTGCATTTGCACCTGCACTGCAATTGTTATTTGATCCTACGTGTGTGCTTTGATTGTCGGGACCTATTGAAAGTCCCAAATCTGTCACTGGTTCCTCTTTGTTATCATCCATGCTATTCTGTAGGACAACTTGCTCAGTGTGGAATCCTGAGAGTCGGACCAAGTCTAAGGCAATCCCCCCCTCCTGGACTTTGGGAGTACATGCTTTTACTGCAAAAGACGTAACCATTGAATTTTTATCAAGTGAAACATAAGAAATTAATTCGACATCAACTCTAATTAGAAAAATATTTGAAAAAAATAAATTTACTTTAATGTACTTTGTCCATCACTCCTCCAGGATGCAAGAAATTCTCTAGAAATTGGGCGAAACTCCCAACAAATAAATAAATCATACAAAACAGATTTATCTTATGATATGATTTTACTTTTAGATACCCCCAACAAAGAGGTTTAG